>NW_027362765.1:32122237-32357237 GCF_046119375.1 Phyllobates terribilis | reverse complement strand
TATATATATATATGTGTATATGTGTATATATATATATATATATATATATATATATATAATGTGTGTGTATATACAGTACAGACCAAAAGTTTGGACACATCTTCTCATTAAAGATTTTTCAGTATTTTCATGACTATGAGAATTGTACATTCACACTGAAGGCAACAAAACTATGAATTAACACATGTGTAATTATATACTTAACAAAAAAGTGTGAAACAACTGAAAATATGTCTTATATTCTAGGTTCTTCAAAGTAGCCACCTTTTGCTTTGATGACTGCTTTGCACACTCTTGGCATTCTCTTGATGAGCTTCAAGAGGTAGTCACCGGAAATGGTTCACACTTCACAGGTGTGCCCTGTTAGGTTTAATAAGTGGGATTTCTTGCCTTATAAGGGGTTGGGACCATCAGTTGTGTTGTGCAGAAGTCAGGTGGATACACAGCTGATTGTCGTACTGAATAGACTGTTAGCTGCTTTTTTCTTGCCATAATACAAATTCTAAGTAAAGAAAAACAAGTGGCCATCATTACTTTAAGAAATGAAGGTCAGTCAGTCGAAAAATTGGGAAAACTTTGAAAGTGTCCCCAAGTGCAGTTGCAAAAACCATCAAGTGCTACAAAGAAACTGGCTCACATGAGGACCGCCCCAGGAAAGGAAGACCAAGAGTCACCTCTGCTTCTGAGGATAAGTTTATCCGAGTCACCAGCCTCAGAAATCGCAGGTTAACAGCAGCTCAGATTAGAGACCAGGTCAATGCCACACAGAGTTCTAGCAGCAGACACATCTCTTCAACAACTGTTAAGAGGAGACTTTGTGCAGCAGGCCTTCATGGTAAAATAGCTGCTAGGAAACCACTGCTAAGGACAGGCAACAAGCAGAAGAGACTTGTTTGGGCTAAAGAACACAAGGAATGGACATTAGACCAGTGGAAATCTGTGCTTTGGTCTGATGAGTTCAAATTTGAGATCTTTGGTTCCAACCACCGTGTTTTTGTGCGACGCAGAAAAGGTGAACAGATGGACTCTACATGCCTGGTTCCCACCATGAAGCATGGAGGAGGAGGTGTGATGGTGTGGGGGTGCTTTTCTGGTGACATTGTTGGGGATTTATTCAAAATTGAAGGCATACTGAACCAGCATGGCTACCACAGCATCTTGCAGCGACATGCTATTCCATCCGGTTTGCGTCTAGTTGGACCATCATTTATTTTTCAGCAGGACAATGACCCCAAACACACCTCCAAGCTGTGTAAGGGCTATTTGACCAAGAAGGAGAGTGATGGGGTGCTACGCCAGATGACCTGGCCTCCACAGTCACCAGACCTGAACCCAATCGAGATGGTTTGGGGTGAGCTGGACCGCAGAGTGAAGGCAAAAGGGCCAACAAGTGCTAAGCATCTCTGGGAACTCCTTCAAGATTGTTGGAAGACCATTTCTGGTGACTACCTCTTGAAGCTCATCAAGAGAATGCCAAGAGTGTGCAAAGCAGTCATCAAAGCAAAAGGTGGCTACTTTGAAGAACCTAGAATATAAGACATATTTTCAGTTGTTTCACACTTTTTTGTTAAGTATATAATTCCACATGTGGTAATTCATAGTTTTGATGCCTTCAGTGTGAATGTACAATTTTCATAGTCATGAAAACACAGAAAAAACTTTAAACGAAAAGGTGTGTCCAAACTTTTGGTCTGTACTGTATATATATATACATATATATATATATATATATATGTACATACATACATATATATATTATTACATATTACCCCCTTTTCAGTTTATTAATTTACTGTTGTGGTGTTAATACATTGTAGGTGGAGAGGTACCCTGAAATATGGGACCATTCAGCGGATTTATATAAAGACAAACAAAAAAGACGAGACGCATGGCACTCTGTCGTGCGTGAAATTTATCCCATGTGGGAGGATGCTGATCAAGTGGTCCAAAAAAAAATTGGTAATTTTTTTTTTGGAAACATTTTTTAATAAAAAAAATTAAACATATATATTTTTGAAATGCAATACATATTTCTGTATTTTTTTAAAATTGCAGTAGAAGATCTTCAAAAAAGGTGGCGGTCGGTCACCGACCGCTTCATGAAAGCGGAGGCCGGGCGAAGCGGGTCATCACCCCTCCGTCGAAGAGTTCCATATGCAGACCAGCTGGCCTTCATTTTGACCAGCAGGAATTTGCAGCGGTAAGTTCACAATAATAATTTGTCAACAAAATTTGTTTCAAACTGTTGTATTAAAATGCCTTTTTTTACTTTATTGTACAGCTCTGAAGGCAATGTTCCAACACCAACAGTACACCACGAGACCAGCACGGAGCAGGGAGGGGAAGAAGATTCAGAGGACTTTCTCCTGTGTTCTCCGGATCCTCACGGTGCTGGTCCTTCATGTTCGCCTGCCTCTGCCTCCTCATTTGCTGCTGGCGTTGCGCCGGGGTCTGGTGCTGATGCTGCTCCTGCTTCTGAAGGTAGCTCTGCTGTTGGTGGGTCTAGGCCCACTGGGATGGGGGCTGGTTCTGCCCGTCCCGTGGCATTGAGAAAGGCTGGAACTAAAAAGCCAAAAATCCAAGAGGTTGCGAGTAGTGCCCTTGAAGCCCTCACTACTCGCACCCTCAGTCTTATGGACAGGGTCCAGAACGAGGATCACCTTCATCATTTTTGTTTATCCCTAGCAGGCCACCTTAGATCCATGCCACGGGACAGGCAGAACGTGTTTATGGCAGCAGTCAACACTCTTGCCATGGCAATTGATGTGCCCTCGCCTATTCCTTTGGCACCAGCAATAATAAATGGTATATTGAATATTTTTAATCCCAGTGGGCCTCCACCACCAACAGCAGCTGCAACCCATCGTTATGGGCAGGTTGCAGCATATCGGCATGAAGCTTCAGAGGCCCATGGAACTTACGGCTGCCCACCAGCCCCTGGAGCGGCTTACCACCGTCCTGGCCCATATCAGAACAGCAGTTTCTCCCAGGATATGTTCCAAGGGTATGGGTACGACCCGGAGTTCCAACAGTTGCCATAAAAGAAATTACACCCTGTCTACATTTTTGGTCCATAAAAAAATGCAGACAGCACCTGTATGTCATTAGATACATTTTGTAAAAAAAAAATTAAAAAACACCCTTTCTTTATAGTCATCTACACCAGGCTTCAGGTGTAGGTGACTGTAAGAAAAGGTGTTTAGTTTTATATACTGGAACAAACTACAGGTGCTGCCCGTTCTTTATGGACCAAAACTGTTGACAGCTTGGCCTGGCCTCTGAAGTGTTTTGTTACTACATTGTAAAGTTATGGACAATGTTTGTCCAGATGTTTGTTTCCCATTTTTTGGGCAATTTTTTTTGTTTCAAGTTGTTTCACATTTTTCGATATGTTTTCTTAAAATAAATTTATATTTATGACAAAATGTCCATGTTACTTCAGGTAAAATTTAGAGTATATATAGTATTTCTGTTTGGGTAGTGTCAGTGAAAATTTTCACCTAACAAAAAAAAAAAATGGGCCCCTGACCTGCACAAATTTCAGGGGAACAATAATTTGTTAAAGTTATTATGACACTTCATGTTTGGCTGTCTGTATTTAGCCGATTTGATTTGTAATTAAAAAAAAATAAATTATATGACTTGACGACAAAGGGATGAATTGTCACAACATCGTTCTTTGCTTGTTCTGCTCAGAGCACAAGCAAATGACAATGGTCTGTGCTGATTTTAGCAGCCAGTATTTGGGAAGAGCGATCTACTAGTACCGCCGATTCCCAGGGACAGGTTTGAATATCTCAGGGTTTTTTTTTTTTTTTGGTGGGGGGGGGGTTTCAAGTATCTGAAATATCTTCATGGGTGCTGCACTGGAAAGCCATCTTATTATGCGTAGATGTATGGTCATAAAGCCACACATATCACTGAATATGGACACAAGATTGTGAGTTAAAACAAATTTATTCGTTAAGAAGGTTTTATCAGTTTTGACAATAATAACTTTTCTCGAAATTCTTCTTTTATTGGGCATCAGATCTTCTCTGCTGGTCAGGCTGCTCAACACCAGCACAGGAGTATTGCCAGTGCACGGCACCTTCAGGACTCATGAAGTAGTCAGCGAAGGTTTCTCGCACCCTGGCACCAGAGTTGGATGGCCTTCCCGGAGCCAAGTTGACCACTGGAATTAATTCAGACAGCTGTGACTCCTCATCTTGCTCAGTGCTGTACTCACGAGCATAGTTGTGGAGTACACAGCATGCCTTAATTACAGTGTCAACCGTCTCCGTATCCAACTGGATGGCAGTATGAAAGATCCTTCACTGACTACACATGATTCCGAAGGTGCATTCCACATATCTGCGTGCACGACTCAGCCGATAATTGAAAATCCTCCGCCGGGCATTCAGTGCCCTTCGTGGGTATGGGCGCAGCAGGTTGTTCATTAAGGGAAATGCCTCATCCGATACCATCACAAAGGGAACTGGATCTGTGGAACCTGGCAAAGGTCTTGGGGCTGGGAGCGTTCCGCCATCTTGAAGAATTTGCAGACCAATCTGTGATGATCGCAACACCCGAGAGTCCCCAGTGCTACCATAAGCGCCAACGTCGATGGCAACAAATTTGTAATTTGCATCAGCCACCGCCATCAGGACCACAGAAAAATACTTCTTATAATTAAAGAAGCGTGATCCTGATCGTGGTGGCTGCTGAACTCTCACATGTTTGCCATCGACAGCACCTATGCAGTTGGGGAAATTGGCCACAGTTTGAAAGCCTGCTGCGACCTGCAGCCAAGTCTCCTCGGTTGGGGAAGGCATCACGATGGGCTGCAACTTCTGCCAGATGACGGTACATGTGCACCTCACAATTTGGGAAATGGTGGATTTACCCACCCTAAATTGGAGGTGCAGTGATGTATAGCTCTCTCCTGTGGCCAAAAACCTGAAAAGGAAAAATATAAAATTAGAAAAGACACAAAAAGAAAAGAAATACAAGACAACATTATAATCCCACAATAGTAATTAGTATAGAAAAAAAAATTAGACTAAAATAGTTTGCAGCACTGAGTGCATGTCTTGTAGTTTTGGTTGGACATTTGAAAGGTGTTTTTTTTTGTTTTTACTTTTTTTTGCTAGGTAGTTCTCACATATGTAGTCACTTGTCATTGGCTGTGTTTGCCTCTATTGTTTGCTCATCAACAGGTCACACATCAATTCTATTCAGTGACTTTATCACTATCCCCTTGCTATGACCCAGCTAATCTTATGTACAGGAAAACATTATAGACACATAAGAGCCATCACCAGAGGATGACTCACCAAGGTAATCCTGAAGGGAGGGGTGGTCTGTTGGGCCCATTCATGAGTGGTGGAACTAATCATGCCAGTTTGAAAACATAAGGAGTGGATAATTGTCCACTCAAGATTTTTAATTTTCAATTTGACAATGTTGTAAGGAATACAACAAATTAAATTTTTCATGTTCCTATGTGATTATTAATAACAAAACGGACAAGTTTAGTGCTCTTTCACACGTCTGTTTCTCCAGTACGAGTGGTGGCAGAGACAACAGACGTAATGATTGTTATTTCATTCTTAATTTTACATGTGGGGCCACACTACTAACCCCCTCATCATGATCCCTTATGTTGCTGATCAAAGCGCCGGCATAGAACCATGATTAAGGCAGCGGTCAGCAAGGACTTGTTGAATAGTGATAATTGTACCGCTGACTCACAGAAGTCTGTCCATGTGATCCAGGTGCGGTGCATGTAACGCACACTGTGCTAGGATATTTCCAGTACTTATGGTGCTGGAGATATCTGTACGTGTGAAACCAGCCATATAGTCAGTATTCCATCAGTATTTTTAGTTAAGAGTGTGAGTCAAAACCAGGAGTGGATGATAAATGCATAATTGGTGACGGGTTTCTATTTAATTTCTCGCATTGTTCCTCACCTGGTTTTGTATCCAACTCCACAGCAAATATACTGGGCGAATACTGAGAAAATATTTGGGGAGGTGACAGCATATGTTGATTAAGCTTTATAAAATATTAATATATACATACATGTAGACATAGATTTAAAATGTTCAACTTACCGCAAGGTGATGAGCAGCCTTTCCTCAGCAGAGATGGCCCTCCTCATGATGGTGTCTGTATAGTCGAGGTCGGGAGCAAGAAGACCCAGCAGCCTATCAAACGCAGCAATTGTGAGCCGACAAAATTTTTGAAATTTTTCTGGATATCTGTAAAATTCAAAAAAAATATTAGGTTCACACCGATTAAAATATATTATTTGACAAAAAAAAATCATATAGAAATTAGGTACACACGGATGACGAGATCCTGTTTTCCCCATATATCTTACCTCCTTAAATCCTGGTACAGCACATTGAAGTGCCCCTTCTCCGCCCGCTCCTGCACAATAGGGTGCACCCATAGCTTTTTGGGTCTTCTCCTCATCCTCCTAGACCGCTCCTATGGGAGAATAATAGGTTAGTGCACACTACATGCAATAAACGAAACCTTCTACTTAAATTTATCTTACCTGATCGCTGTAGTGATGCATGAGATTTATTGCAGTCGCCAGCAGAACAAACAAATATGGTTTACTGAGAGGCAGGGGCTGCAGTTGTTGTGGCATCTTGAATACTTCCAAAATGGTGAAAAGGGGTTGTACTAGGAAATGACATCAAATTGTCTTTTTTTTAATTTTTTTCCCCCAAAACTTTATTTGTCTTCAATAACGCTTCCAAAACGCTTCAAAATACGCATCAAAAAAACGCGTGAAAAACGCATGGAAAAACGCGCCAAAACCGCACAAAAACCGCGCCAATAATCCGCATGCGTTTTTCTGCCAGGGAGATGCAGAAATGGTCAGGAAATTTTCTGCTTCATTTCTGCATCGTGTGCACATACCCTAAGGCTATGTGCCCACGTTGCGGAAATGAAGCAGAAAATTTCTGCTTCATTTCCGCATGTCCTCTCCCGGAAAAACGCATGCGGAATTCCGCACGCGTTTATCGCGCGTTTTTCATGCGCTTTCGACATGCGGAATTGCCTTGCGTTTTTTTCATGCATTGAATAAGGCAATTCCGCATGCGGAAACGCAAAATTAATGAACATGCTGCGGATTTTTGAATGCAGCATAAACGCTGCGGAAAAATCCGCAGCATGGGCATAGAACTTGCGGATTCTCATTGGGGACCATGGGGTGCGGATTAACAAGCGTTTTACAAGCGTTTACGCTGCGGAAAATCCGCATCAAAAACGCTTGTAATCCGCAACGTGGGCACGCAGCCTTATGAGACTTGAAGCAACTTCAGAGCTTCAACACTGCTATGTATAGCAGAAATCACGATTTCCTATGAACAGGAGATTCATAATGACAGGCACAGGGTCTTCTGCAGACCCCCGGCTGTTAGGACAACCCATCGGTGCCCCATGATCATGTGACCTGGGCGCCGATGGGCGATATTTGTATGCTTCCATCTAGCGGATGTTATATCTCACTGTCGGACATTGACAGTGGGATTTAACTGGTTAAAAGCTGCGAGTGGACCCGCAGCTGTTAAGGCACATTGACAGCTGATTAAATCAACTGCCATGTGCAGGAAAGATGTGGGCTCAAAGTTGGGGACACAACATATATAAATATATGTCATATGTCATGTAGGGGTTAAAAATAAAGAAGTGAAAAGAGTAACAATATTTGATATTGCTGCATTTGTTCATGTCCAATCCATCAAAATATAAAATTAATTAACTCCTACAGGAAATTACATAAAAAGAAAGATAACCTAATAACCAAAATATCATGTGTACTCCAAAATGGTATTAATAAAAATGTCAGCTCACCAGACAAAAAAACAAGCCCTGAACCAAAATAAGAGATCCACAACCAGAATACAAGGATAAGCACACCTATGTATAATGTAACAGTTTAATTAAATATAAAAAAACACATTAAAAAGAATTAAAAACCAAAATATTGCCCATAACACTGGGATTAATATAATAGGGAATAATAGCCCATAAAGAATCGGGTCCTAGGATATAAAGCCTGGTATGATAGAAACATTATGAATATATATGAATATATGGTTATATATATACACAACCATGCCTTAGGCCAGTTTCACACTTCCGCATATCTCTGGTACCCTAAAAAACGGTACTGGACATATCCGTGTCCCGTGTGTCCGAGTGTGCCACACGTGTGGCAACCGTGTGCTGCATCAGGATCACACGGACAGGCGCCTGGGAATCGGCGCTACAGTTACTGCTGTTCCCAAGTGCCGGGTGCGGCACTGCGATCAGCACCAGAAGCGACTATAATGAGGGTAGTGGTAGCCTTCTCCCAGTGTCCACCTTTGTAAAAATAAGAATAAAATAATAAAATCCATATACTCACCTCTCCTAGGTGTCCCCTGCTGTATTAATGTGACCACTGCTGCCGAGGAGCTGGGGAGAATGAGCCACTCGGGAGCTGCAGCTCAGGTACGCTGTCCTGTCACTCACTAAGCGCAGCTCCGGAGCGGTTCATTCTCCCCAGCTTCAGCGGTCACATGGATACAGCGGGGGACACCTAGGAGAGGTGAGTATATGGATTTTATTATTTTATTCTTATTCTTACAGGTGGGGACACTGAGGGAGCAGACTACCATTACCCTCATCATAGTCCCTGCTGGTGCTGATCACAGCGCTGGCAGGGGACCATGATGAGGGCAGTGTTCAGCACCCGGCACTTGAAAACAGCGCTAACTGTAGCGCTGATTCCCAGGCACCGGCATGATATCCGTATGGTATGTTTTGCGGACCATGTATCAGCAAAAAAACTGACTTGTCTCCGTGTAGAGCACATGGATACACGGTTCGTGAAAACACACTGACGTGTGCACAGACCCGTTCATTTGAATGGATTTGCGTGTGTCAGTGTCTCCGGTACGTGTGGAAACTGTCACCACTCGTACTGGAGATACTGATGTGTGAAAGAGCCATTATAAGTAGTCAAAGTAACATGCTTATAAGTAGTCCTCGGTCAGGACATGAAAAGTCCACTCAATATGTTGCCATGATAGCAATCCGATAGAGGCAGCCGTAAGTTGCCCCCAGAGTACAAATGCCCTGTACATAATAAATAAACAGAAAAACAAAGTACATATAAGACAAAAGGATAATAACCAGTCAATATATACCCTGTCCAAAACCGGAAAGGACTCAAACCAGGTCCATAATATGGAATCCAATCATCAAGATGTAAAAAATGCAGGGGAAGGCAAGCCCCAAACGTATCACTGCTAATCAGCAGCTTCCTCAGGGAAAATTTATGAGCTACAGAAAGAAAGATGTATATATATGGTACATAAAAACATTTAATTGATTATCGTCTTTTACCTCTTAATAATTGGATGCCATATTACGAACCTAGTTTGAGTCCTTTCCTGTTTCGGTCAGTGTATATATGAACTGGGTATTATCCTTTTGTCTTATATATACACGAATGTTTTTCTGCTTGTTCATTTGTTATGTACAGGGCATTTGTACGTTGGGGGCAACTTACTGCTGCCTCTATCAGACATGATAACATACTGAGTGCACTTTTAATGTCCTGACTGAAGATTTCTTATAAGCCTGTTTAGCATGGTTATATACTGCCATGGCCAAAAGTGTTGGCACCCTTGAAATTGTGCTAGAAAATGAAGCATTTCTCCCAGAAAATAATTGCAATTACACGTTTTGTTATGCACATGTTTATTTCCTTTATGTGTATTGGAACAACACAAAAAAACTGAAAAAAAGGCAAATTGAACATAATTTCACACAAAACCCCAAAATTGTAGGTAAACAACTTTCTTTCAAGCATGTGATGCTCGTTCAAGCTCACCTGTGGCAAGTAACAGGTGTGGGCAATAACAAGGTCTGTGGCAAGTAACAGGTGTGGGCAATATGAAAATCACACATGATACCAGATAAAAGGGAGAAGTTGACTCAGTCTTTGTATTGTGTGTCTATGTGTGCCACACTAAGCATGGAGAAAAGAAAGGAGAAGAGAACGGTCTGAGGACTTGAGAACTAAAATTATTGAACAATATTAGCAATCTCAAATTTACAAGTTAATCTCCAGAGATCTTGATGTTCCATGGTTCACTGTGTACAACCCATGGCACCGTAGTTAATCTCCCTGGACATGAATGGCAAAAAAAAAAAAGAATGAAAAGTTGCACCTCAGGATAGCTCGTATGGTGGATAACAGCCCCAATCAAGTTCCAAAGAAATTTAAGCTGTCCTGCAGGGTGCATCAGTGTTAGTTTTTCTTTAAGAAGCCCTCCCACTTTGAGCTAACAGGTCTGTGAGAGCCAGAATTCTTGCTAGTTGGTAGGTGATAAATACTTATTTCATGCAATAATATGCTATTTAATTTTTTAAAAATCATACAATGTGATTTTCTGTTTTTTTATTTTTAGATTCTGTCACAGTTGAAGTGTACCTAAGATAAAAATTACAGACCTCCCCATTCTTTGTAGGTGGGACAACTTGCAAAAATCGGCATTGTATCAAAATTCGGAGTTGCCAATCCTCCCTGTTTTGTAGACTTTTGGAGATGAAGCATCTTCAGCCTGGGCTCTTTATCTCTCCATACAAGGTCTTTGAACACATTTTCTATAATATTAAATGCTTTTTCTTTTGTTTCCAAACTGTAGTATTTGAGAGCACAAATAAAATGATGGTGGGAAAATGAACCGCTTTTTTTTCTATCAAATTTTTTTTTATCTTGTTTTTTTAAAAAGGGAAATTACAATAAAATGCCCCAAATCACCTTCTCTTCTCCCAACCCAAAATACTGGGGTAAGATTATCTATATAGAGACCCCATGTATATAAATATTAGGTGAGCAGCAACATCACATATTTTATACAGAAGAGTAAGCGCTATCTTCATAGTTCTTTATACAATGATACAGTGGGAAAAAAAGCATTTCTTGTCTTTTTCTTGGCTTCAGGAGCTGGAATATGGTAAGTTCTAAAGTAATTTCCCTTTCTTGTTTAGTATATTATGATTTTTGTACAATTTGTCAAAAAATATATAACTTCTCACCGTGCAAGTTATTTTTGATTGTCAACAAAATATGATTTTCTAGTAAATAATTTCTCATTTATGATGTTTAAGAAGGTACCATTTTTAGTTAAACACATTATGAGCATGAAAAAGGCTTCTCCCCTGTGTGAATTCTTTGATGTGTAACAAAACTTGATTTATCTGCATAACCTTTCCCACATTCTGAACATGAAAAAGGTTTCTCCCCTGTGTGAATTCTCTGGTGCTTAACAAGAGTTGATTTACGGTTAAAACATTTCCCACATTCTGAACATGAATATGGCTTCTCCCCTGTGTGAATTCTCTGGTGCTTAACTAGAGACGATTTACGGTTAAAATATTTCCCACATTCGGAACATAAATATTGTTTCTCCCCTGTGTGAGTTCTCTGATGTGAGATAAGATGTGATTTCTCTGTAAAATTTTTCCCACAGTCGGAGCAGAAAAAAGGCTTCTCCCCTGTGTGAATTCTGTGATGCTTAAGAAGATGCGATTTCCGGATAAAATATTTCCCACATTCGGAACATAAATATTGTTTCTCCCCTGTGTGAGTTCTCTGATGTGAGATGAGATGTGATTTCTCTGTAAAACTTCTCCCACATTCTGAGCAGAAAAAAGGTGTCTCCCCTGTGTGAATTCTCTGGTGCGTAACAAGAGTCGATTTCCGGTTAAAATATTTCCCACATTCTGAACATGAAAACGGTTTCTCCCCTGTGTGAGTTCTCTGGTGAGTAACAAGAACTGATTTCTGTAAAAAACATTTTTCACATTCTGAACATGAATATGGTTTCTCCCCAGTGTGAATTCTTTCATGCCTAATAAGATCTGATTTCCGGTTAAAATATTTCCTACAGTTGAAACAAGAAAATCTTTTCTCCTCTGTGGGAATATTTTGATGTTTAACAAAAGACGTATCGAGAGGAAAACTATTTCCATATTCTGAATGTGTAATTGACTTCTTTGCTTTAAGAGTAGTTTGTTTTTCTATGCCTCTTTTGTGACTTTTATTTTTCTTAGTAGTCTGTAATGAATCAGAAGATAGGACCTGTTTCAAAGAATCAGATGATAGATCTTTGCTGTGAAGGGATGATGGTATATCAGGAGTAATGGCATTCACTTCAATTGTATCCTGTGTGATCTCAAGGTCATCTGATTTTAAAATTGAAGATGTCAGCTGTCCCTCTGATCTCCTAGTACAGTCATCTGCCAAGAAATAAAACAAATTATTTTTGAATAAAATATCCTTGAAATGTATATTTTTAACATTTCTACTTATTATGTCCATTGAATTATTCACCAAGACAATGAGGGGTCACAGTCTAATAGTAAAGCCCATGGCGTGAACCAGTGGAGCGTGGTGTTAAACTCTTTGTTCATTCTGCCCCCAAATTTTGGAATAAAAAGCCACCAAAAAATGTATGTAGGTGAAAATGATACCAATAAAAATTTCTACTCACCCCGCAAAAAACAAGTTGCCACTCAAGTCCATCATCTATTAATGTAAAAACAGAGGTTTCCACATTACTAGTGACTCAAAGGCTCTTGAAAAGCAGCATGGCTTCCATAAAGCAATCCAGCAAAATCCGTTTTCCATCAGTCAAATCTCACCATCGCTTCTAAGCCTTGCAATATGCCCAAACCACATTTAGCATCCATGTATTTGCCATTGCTGTAGTGAGAAGAACCCACTAAATTTTATGGTGTGCGTATCTCTGGAGCACTTTCTGGGCACTATGTATTTGGTAATAATATGGCATATTTGCAATTTTCACTCTCCAACATTCACTGTGTGCCAATTTCAGAAAAGTGCCTGTGGAGTGAAAATAGCCACTACTCCTATAGATGAATTCACTGAGTGTTAAAATTTCCAAAATGGAGTCACTTTATGGGGATTTCTATTGCTCTGGTTTTCTGCCATTCTGTCACATTAGGGCTTCTGAAAATGGTGTGTCACATCTCCTCCTGCAATGTCTGCTTCTATGACCAGGCGCATCCTCATTCGTGATGCTGGTGATGGAGGAGACGTTGAAACCAGAGCCTCTGGGTGGTGCAGGCTCTGTCTAGCCACTAAGATTAGGGTGACCAGAACCTGAAATATCATCCAGCCTTGCAGTAACAGTCTTCCTTTAACCTTAAAAAAACAACTATAAGTCCATCTAGTTCAACCCATAGCCTAACATGTTGATCCAGAGGAAGGCAAAAAAAACCCATGTGGCAAACACCAAGCTCCACATTGGGGAAAAAAATTCCTTCATGACTCCATACGACAATCAGACTAGTTCCCTGGATCAACGCCCTATCAAGGAATCTAGTATATATAACCTGTAATATTATACTTTTCAAGAAAGGCATCCATGCCCTTCTTAAATTTTAGTAGTGAATCACTCATTACAACATCATGCGGCAGAGAGTTCCATAGTCTCACTGCTCTTACAGTAAAGAATCCCCATCTGTGATTATGATTAAACCTTCTTTCCTCCAGACGTAGAAGATGCCCCCTTGTCCCCGTCTCAGGCCTCAGAGTAAAAAGATCAGTAGAAAGGTCTTTGTACTGTCCCCTCATATACTTGTACATAGTAATAAGATCACCTCTAAGCCTTCGTTTTTCCAAACTAAATAACCCCAAGTGTAATAACCTGTCTTGGTATTGCAGACCCCCCAGTCCTCTAATAACCTTGGTCGCTCTTCTCTGCACCCACTCTAGTTCAGCTATGTCTTTCTTATACACCGGAGACCAGAACTGTACACAGTATTCTAAGTGTGGTCGTACTAGTGACTTGTATAGAGGTAAAATGATATGTTCTCCTCATGAGCATCTATGCCTCTTTTAAAGCATCCCATTATTTTATTTGCCTTTGCAGCAGCTGCCTGACACTGGCCACTAAACGTGAACTTGTCGTCCACCAATACACCCAGGTCTTTTTCAGTTACAGTTTTGCCCAGTGTTTTACAATTAAGCATATAATTATACATTTTATTTCCTCTGCCCAAGTGCATTACCTTACATTTATCCCCATTAAAGCTCATTTGCCATTTATCAACCCAACCTTCTAGTTTACATAGATCCTCCTGTAATATAAAATTGTCCTCCTCTGTATTGATTACCCTCCAGTTTAGTGTCATCTGCAAATATTGAAATACTACTCTGTATGCCCCCTACAAGGTCATTAATAAATATATTAAAAAGAAATAGGCCCAATACTGACCCCTGTGGTACCCCACTGTTAATTGAGACCCAGTCTGAGTGTTTTCCATTAATAACCACACTTTGTTTCCTATCACTAATCCAATTCTTAACCCACATACATATATTTTCCCCTATCCCCATTGTTCTCATTTTATGTATCAACCTTTTGTGTGGAACCGTATCAAAAGCTTTTGAAAAGTCCATATACACAACATCCACTGCATTTCCTTGGTCCAGTCCGGAACTTGCCTCCTCATAAAAGCTGATCAGATTAGTTTGACAGGAACGATCCCTCGTAAACCATGTTGATATTGGGTCATGAGGTTATTCTTCTTCAGATACTCTAGCATAGCATCTCTTAGGAAACCCTCCAGGATTGTACCCACCGTAGAGGTTAAGCTTACTGGCCTATAATTTCCAAGTTCAGTTTTTGTCCCCTTTTTGAATATTGGCACCACATTTGCTATACGCCAGTCGTGTGGTACAGACCCTGTTATTATGGAATCTTTAAAGATTAAAAATAATTGTCTATCTATGACTTTACTTAATTCCAGCAGTACTCGCGGGTGTATCCCATCCGGGCCCGGGGATTTATCAACTTTAGTGATTTTTAGAGGGCGCCGTACTTCCTGCTGGGTTAAGCAAGTGACATTTAAGGAGAATTTTTGTCATCACTGATCATGTTTTCTGTCATGCGATTTTCTTGTGTAAATACGGTTGAAAAAAAAAATCATTTAGCATATTGGCTTTTTCCTCATCCTCATCCACCATTTCACCCAGACTATTTTTAAGGGGGCCAACACTATCATTTTTTCGTTTTTAAAAGTAGTATGGGTGTGTGTGCTGTCCAGCTTGAGTAATCAGCTAACCGCTTCGGCCAACTGGAAAGCACCACACCCTACTAAAGCTCAAAGTATATTGGCAGAAGCTGCCAGATACAGCCTTGTTCTCCTCTGGTTCGGTCCTCTGTGCTCAGCTCTCGGCTTTAATATTTGTTTCCTGTTGTGACTCCGGCCTGTTAACGGACTAATCTTGAGTTTTCTGATTTTGCATTTTCTCTCGCCCTCCTGGTTCGGATCTGGCTACTTGACTATTCTTCTTGCCATCTGGCACCATCAAACAGCAGCTAACTCGGTGGCCCCAGCCTAGGGTCCAAGTATAAGTTCAGATCTATGTATAGGGGTTAAGGGATGAGAAGCAGGGCAATCCATGGGATCTTGAAAATAAAGTAGTTAGCGCCAAGCAGGTTTGTAGTAGCCATCTTTTGAGCTGTTAGGTGACCATGAACAGTGGTTAATTCCTCAATATGGTTTTTGATACTACGAAGAATGCAACTATCTAAAATGTAGGCCCTTCAAAGTAATTTCAAAAGTGATTTCTTACTCAAAAAAATTGTATTGTAAGTTTAATTTAAATGTATAAAAACTTGTTGATAACTTTGTAAGCCTTCTATCATCTATAATGCAGCGGTTTTCACGACAGTGCGATAAAGAGGCAGTGACCCAGATTAGTCCAACTTAAAGGTCTTTATTTTCTACTCACAAACAAAATCCAGAACTCTATCCTCCAGTTCACAGCCGGATCGTCCATAACAGTCTGTTGCCATGGGCGACTGCATCAGTAGCTTTGAGTTCTCTGGCCTGAGTTCAGTTTCACACAGATCTGTCTTTCATAGAGCCTCCTGCTCTGAAGCTTGCAAACAAAACACTGACATACCCAAACCTTAACTGAAAGTTTAAATTGGTTTCGTGGACATTAGCCACTCCCAAGACCGGGAGTGGACGGAGAGATCCATCCCACTAACATCTTGCAGATCTCTTGAAAAATAAAAGCCCATGTCAGGTTTTCCTAAGTCTGACTTGGTTATATAGCTTGACCAAGTCTACACTTAATTTTATTGTGCTCACACACTCACACGAGTAACAGAAGATGGAAAGAACTACCAAGGAGAGAAGTCGTACATGTACCTAACTAGTCTCTGTTGAGACTAAAAAAGGTCCTAGCCACAATACACCTCCTTGGAGCTGGCTCCCTAAAAGGCCGTCGAGGGGTTTCTTGTACCTCCTGATGAAACAGAGGGGAGGCCACAACACAAATCTAACAAAGGTACAGGAAAAACTACTGGGGCTTACCAGACAAGGTAAACCCCTAGCAGAGGAGCTGGAACTCCAAACACCAATCTACATGAAAGTATAGCCAGCAAGTGATGTAAGTGAAAAGTGAACATATAAAGCCCATCCCAAAAAGTGATCAGACAGAGCCAAAAAGGAAAATGGAAAACACCTGGAGAGAAGGCAACAGAGTAAAAAAACACAAAAGAACCTATCAGCATTTGGACAGAGAAGAAAGGGACTGTAGCCCAGCTGAGAGAGAAACCAACCATGTAGCAAAAGGTCATCGGATCAAATCCCGAAACCAAGCTATGACATAGAGAAAGTATTAGTGCTTCTGATTTCAGGAATGATGGTGCAGTAATCTGAATTCCTTAGAATTGAAAACATATGACGTGGAGTGAAGCCAGGAAACCAGGGCTTGAGCCATGCCAACACATCTCCTTCAGATGTGAATGAATGTATATCAGAGCCAGCAATCACACACAGCTCAGAGATAAATCATGGCACAGGTGTAATGTTTTTTTGTCTATGTCAGGTATTTACATTATCCCGATTACTCACAGAGACCACCCACTGTGATCTCTTGAGCAAACAGCTCCTTGCTGCCCCCTATTGTCCGGACAATTGCACGATTGGCCGACGATCAATACAGAAGGATGCAGGCTATTATCACTAAGTGATTCTCAGCAAGCTAGTAGTGAGCATACGGCATACACACCCCCTTCCAATGCATGGAATATGTGTATATGCCCTCGTTCTGTCACTGATAGCCTCACAATAACCCACTCAATATTATTCGCTGCCACCACCGATCAGATTTGAGATACAATACAGGCCTGATCGGAAGCCTGCTTTTTGGTAGCGTATGGCTTCGGGGGAGGGAAAGATTACAGAGCAAAAGAAACAGAAATATAAAATTTTATATTTAATCCAAAAGGGAAGCAATGTTTATGAAAAATATACAGAAGGTTTTACAAAAGGAGACAAAACAATACACATGCAGTTATACAAAATAAAAAGGATTAATAGAAGAAACTTACTAGACCGATCGCAGAGACGATTCAGTTTAGCTGGAGGGAAGCACTCCAATGCCCTTTCAGCGAACGTGACCTGTGCTACATATAAATATGTAACTTCCAACATGAGTATGGACCCATCTTCAGCAGGGTCTTTTATGCCGAAGGGGGAACCTGCCCACACACCCCCTATGATGACATCACATGGGCGGGGCTCCACCCTTCATGTTAAAATTAAAATATCTAACTTCCACGATAACTCCTCGTGGGTTGATCTCAGAAGCTTGCAAGTGACGTGATATTTTCCATTATGAATTTACCTTTCTTTAGAGACTAGACATGACGTGACTGCGGTTGGTTATCTGTGTACTTCCGCATTAAAGCTCACCAGAAGGGCTCACAGATTTGGAAAATTATGCGTATTGTTCCTTAGCTGACCCGGCCGCTAAAAATATGTGTCCCATTATTATCAGAAGTATAGAACTTCCGATATTTCATCTCGCTGCCGGCGAGACTGTAGATTTCTGTGTGAGCAAATGGGGATGCCCTGGGGGTGAGAGAGAATTCTCTTTGATGCTCAGAGCTGCATCCTCCTCACCTAGGTGTATATTTATCACAGGCCTCTGCTACTACAACTACACTCGTATGTAGTTGTATGTATTAATTGGGTTAGGAGCTCCTTTTGTACTAGCATTTGCATATTAGCCACTTCTCCTGTGTGTGCTAATTTGCTTAGCAACAGCTCCTTAGATGGTGAGCTTCTTTGACAAATGGTATAGAGGAGGGGGAATGAGGGATTTCAGAGGGAGAGATATTTTCTATGACAGTGTAGTTTATTGCAATCCTCTTTGAAGTTAGTCGGTTTTAAAAGAAATTGAAAAAGTCAGTGTAAAGGGAAGCTTTGTTGTTACTGTACAGACATTCTCACTTGGCCTTCACTGCACATTTCATGTTGTCGATCATAAAAGTGAAGTTTGGCCAGAAAGACTGGACCTGGTCTTGTAGTGACCACATGAGCACATTCAGCAGTACATAAGAGAGAAGGTAAATTCATCCTATATTATACCAGGATTCTAGGAAAGCAACAGTATCATTACCCTCCACTTTCCCTTAGAGGCCCATCATAATAATTTTTGTTCAACTGATTTTCTAACTTGCCAGCACATTCTACGTATGCTGTCATTAGGCTTTGTAGTTTACAGATCTGGGCAGGTAAGGGTCAGTATCTTCTAATTCCAGGGGGTAGGCGGATCCTCCAGGTTGTAAACTCTATAGAAGAAGGGCTTTCAATGCACAAAGTAATTTGAACAGTTTTTCGGTGAAGAAGAAGGCAGAATGGTAATCACATGATTGCGATATGGCCGGACTACACCGCTGATAAAGGAGACACAGCAGGTGTCAGGATTCTGTTCTTTCTGCGAATTGACCCCTAGTAGCTGCTATTATTCATTATTGTACTGCATTTCTACTCCTCACAACTAGAGGCAACTATTGTGTTTCCGTCATTGCCGGTGTCAAACCTATGAAAGACATCTTGTTTCCTTTTTGGGCCTACTTACAGTGTAGCCACATGGAATGCTCACTCAATGCTTGAGTATTGTGTCTAGCCTTTAGTCTAATTCCAGTCTCCAGCTCCTGAGAACTGTCTTACCAAGACTTTCAACACTCCTCTACTCTCTTATTCCTAGTGCTAATTCCAAGAACTTCAACTAACACGTGCTGTTCCCCGCTCAAGCTTCTCCGGCCATTGGATTGCAACTGTGCTCCACCAGTATCATAACAGCCAGTGACTGAGAAGAATCTGTGACTTCTCTGCATTTAGTAGTTACTACGCACCTGGGTAGTCATATTTAGGAATCTCTTTACACAGCTCATCATCCCTCACATATGTCTCTGTGGTATTAATATGGGTCAGATCTTCACCCTGAAACAAAATGATGTAAAAGTCACAAAAAAATGGATAAGTCACTTCTATGATCAGTTCTAATCTTGCCATCTCCACAGTTCTCATTACATAAGTATAAAACATATAATAATGGTGGATAACACAAGACTGAACACAAGACCTTCACAGCCGTCTACACATCATAGGGGGATCTCATAACATCTTCTCTCCATCTACCTGACAATCCTGAGGGACATCTGTATTGTCCTGTGGAAGAAGAGGACGTGGACATCTCTCTGGTGTCCTCTTACTGGATAGAACTGGAGGAAACACATATGGGGACTGAATTATTTCTTTACATACAGATAATTATAGGCAGTGTGTATTTAGTCTTGTCTATTACCTGGTGATGTGAGGGGCTGGGGAACCTCCAACATGACGTCCTTGTACAGATCTTTGTGTCCTTCTAAATACTCCCACTCTTCCATGGAGAAATAGACAGTGACCTCCTGACACCTGATAGGAACCTGACACATACAATGATACCGTCATCACCCTGATCCCTTTATAGCGTTACTGTATAATGTCCAGCAGTGTCACCTCTCCAGTCAGCAGCTCAATCATCTTGTAGGTGAGTTCTAGGATCTTCTGGTCATTGATGTCCTCATGTATCAGAGGTGGAGGCCCTGTGATTGGGCTCAGGGGTCTTCCCCTTCCATCAGACACAGGGGCCTGACAGCCTTCACTAGTGGACTTCTTCACTACTATGTAATCCTGGTTATGGAGAGACATATTAATAAATCTCACTACAGACATTTCCAGAGTCCTCACCTCTCCAGTTCTGTCCATCTGATATTCCTATAGATAAGAATGATGTAATGTGTTGTCATCAGAATCTCTCACCTCTCCAGTAAGCCGGAAGAGGATCTCTTGGGTGAGGTGTAATATCTTCTCCACAATCTTGTCCCTGTTTGTATCCATCCTTGACTGGTCAATCAGGAAAATTCTCTTATGTAGAAGATCTCCACTGAGAGGATCCAATATTGTAGGGACCTGATTGAGAAGAAGATGAGGCCGATGTAGCATCATAAAAATCCCATTGAATAATACAATTACTGGAGATAATAAGGCGACATATAATTAAGATTTTGTATTTATCATTTATCTAGAAAATGATAATTACTTACCAATAATTTGATTTTACTGAAATCCATGACAGCACCATGGAGAGATTGGGATCTGCCCCTATTACTGGACAGGAAGCCAAAAGTACAAAATAAAAAGGCAACTCCCACTTCCTCCTTCAATCCGGTTTCCAGGAAGTTAAGTAGGAGTCACCCAAATTGTAATCATTACTCTTGTTATTATTTATACTTTCACTCAAGCCCATTCTTCATTGTGAGAAGAGAATATTGAGAACCACCACCAGCCATAAGGCAGAGGCAGGGAAATTAGGGTGCTGTCATGGGTTTCAGGAAAATCAAATTACCTGTTAGTAGTTATCATTTTTCCTCTCAACGATCACAGCACCGTGGAGAGACAATGACAAACGAATCCTCCAATGGAGAGGGAAAACCTATGTAGAATCTTACACCTGAAGAAAGATCACAAGAATATCCTAGTACAAAGGATAGTGCTTCAGGAAGGAAGATTGTGAATGTTTTAGATAATATCATTCAATCAAGATCATGACCATCAATTTGGAGCTCCAGATATTATATATATATATATATACACACAAACATACACACACACGGTACTGAAAGTATTCAGACCCCTTTAAATTTTTCACTCTTTGTTTCATTGCAGCCATTTGGTAAATTCTAAAAAGTTCATTTTTTTTCTCATTAACCCCTTAATAACATCTGACGTACTAATACGCGTCTGTGCCCTGGGACTTAAGAGCCAGACCCGTATTAGTACGTCATCGCGATCGCGCGCGCACACAGGCTGTGCGGGCGCGATCGCCGCCGGGTGTCAGCTGATTGTCACAGCTGACACCCGGTACTATGTGCAGGGAACGGTCCTGCACCGCTCCCAGCACATTAACCCCCACGATCGAAGTCGATCGCGGCATTGCAGGGGCAAGGGGAGGTGATTGGCGATACTCACCTCCTCTTCCAGCTTCCAGCGCAGTCTGCAAAGGCTTCCCGGGTGTTGCCATGACGACCCGATGTCGTCATGACAACATCCGGGTCACCAGAGAGCAGGAAGATTGCTTGGACATGCGCAGTGCATCTCCAAGCAATCTTCACACTGTGCACTTCTGACAGCCTTCATGGCATAGGGATGGTGCTCCATTCCTGTGCCATGCAGGCGATCAGAAAAAAAAAAGTGAAAGTCCCAGAGTGGGACAAAGTAATGAAGTGTATAAACTGTGTGAAAGTGGAAAAAAAAAAAAAAAAAAAAAGTGCAAAAATATTATAAAAAAATAAAAAAAATAATACACCAAAAATAAAAATATAATGTACCCATCAATAAATATTATTATAAAAAAAATAAAAAAAAAACAATAAAAGTACACATATTTGGTATCGCCGCGTCCGGAACAACCTGACCTATAAAACTGTCCCACTAGTTAACCCCTTCAGTGAACACGGTAAAAAAAAAAAAAAAAAAATGAAGCAAAAAACAATGCTTTATCACCATACCGCCAAACAAAAAGTGGAATAACACGCGATCAAAAAGACGCATATAAATAAAAATGATACCGCTGAAAACGTCATCTCGTCCCGCAAAAAACAAGCCGCCACACAGCTCCATCAGCCGAAAAATAAAAAAGTTATAGCTCTCAGAATAAAGCGATACTAAAAAATATTTTTTTCTATAAAATAGCTTTTATTGTGTATAAGCGCCAAAACATAGAAAAATGATAAAAATGTGGTACCGCTGTAAACGTACTGACCCGAAGAATAAAGCTACCTCATCAATTTTACCACACGCGGAACAGAATAAAAAAAAAAAAAAAAAAAAACAATTCCTGAATTGTTGGTTTTTGTTTATTCTGCCTCCCAAAAATCGGAATAGAAAGCGATCAAAAAATGTCACGTGCCTGAAAATGGCACCAATAACAACGTCAAGTCATCCCGCAAAAAACGAGCCGTCACATGACTGTCTGCCAAAATCTGGAAAAATTATAGCTCTCAAAATATGGCGATGCAAAAACTAGATTTTACAAAACATGCGTCTTTTAGTGTGTGACAGCTGTCAGTCATAAAAACCCCATATGATTCTGGCATTGCTGTAATCACACCGACCCGAAGAATAAAGTCGTCTAATCACTTATACCGCACAAGGAACGGCGTCAAAAATAAACTCTTGGGTTAGGATTGGGCTAGGGTTAGGGCTGGGTTTGGGGCTAGGGTTGTGCTGGGGCTAGGGTTGTGCTGGGGCTAGGGTTGTGCTGGGGCTAGGGTTGTGCTGGGGCTAGGGTTGTGCTGGGGCTAGGGTTGTGCTAGGGCTAGGGTTGTGCTAGGGTTAGGGCTGGGGTTGGGATTTTTTTCAAAAGTAAGAAAAAAAGATGACGATATGGCGACTAGTGTTGAGAGCAAGTGCTCGCTACTTGAGTTTGCATCGGGTGCTCTGGTATGCATTGAGTATCGTGGGTATTTGAGTGACATGCTCGAGTCTCTGCCCCATATGCTTCGCGGCCAAAAAACTTTACGGGGATTGCCTGCCATGCACGAGCGATCCCCGCATGTTTTTTTTTGGGTGTCTAATAACCGTGAAACATGCGGAGCAGGGACTCGAGCATGTCACTCGAGCACACGCTGTACATGGTGCATACCTGAGTACCCGATGCAAACTCAAGTAGCGAGCACTTGCGCTCAAGAATAATGACAACTTATTCAATATGATGACCTAATGTAAACAAATTCTGTGCCATACCTCTGGGTTCAAAATGTTCACTATACACCTTAATAAAATCCTTGAGGGGTATAGTTTCCAAAATGGGGACACTTGTGGGGGAGCTCCACTGTTTAGGCACATCACGGGCTCTCCAAACGCGACATGGTGTCCGCTAACAAATTGAATGGAAAATCGGCTCAAATTGTTAGCGGACGCCATGTTGCGTTTGGAGAGCCCCTGTGTGCCCAAACATTGGAGCTCCCCCACAAGTGACCCCATTTTGGAAACTAGACCCCCCAAGGCACCTATCTAGATGCATAGTGAGCAC
Organism: Phyllobates terribilis; assembly: GCF_046119375.1. NCBI lineage: Eukaryota > Metazoa > Chordata > Amphibia > Anura > Dendrobatidae > Phyllobates > Phyllobates terribilis. The sequence goes on along the minus strand of NW_027362765.1, from coordinate 32,333,761 downwards.
TTGGAACCCCCAGGTGCTTCACAAATTGATTCGTAATAATGAAAAAGTGAAAAAAAAACACTTTTTCATTTTTATGAATCAATTTGTGAAGCACCTGGGGTTCCAAGTGCTCACTATTAATCTAGATAGGTGCCTTGGGGGGTCTAGTTTCCAAAATGGGGTTACTTGTGGGGGAGCTCCAATGTTTGGGCACACAGGGACTCTCTAAATGCAACATGGTATCCGCTAACAAATTGAATGGAAAATCGGCTCAAATTGTTAGCGGACACCACAATACGTTTGGAGAGCCCCTCTGTGCCCAAACTTTGGAGCTCCCCCACAAGTGACCCCATTTTGGAAACTAGACCCCCCAAGGCACATTTCTAGATGCATAGTGAGCACTTGGAACCCCCAGGTGCTTCACAAATTGATTCGTAATAATGAAAGAGTGAAAAAAAAAACACTTTTTCATTTTTATGAATCAATTTGTGAAGCACCTGGGGATCCAAGTGCTCACTGTGAATCTAGATAGGTGCCTTGGGGGGTCTAGTTTCCAAAATGGGGTCACTTGTGGGGGAGCTCCAATGTTTGGGCACACAGGGACTCTCCAAATGCAACATGATATCCGCTAACAAATTGTCGGCTCAAATTGTTAGCGGATATCATGTTGCATTTGGAGAGTCCCTGTGTGCCCAAACATTGGAGCTCCCCCACAAGTGACCCCATTTTGGAAACTAGACCCCCCAAGGCACCTATCTAGATTCACAGTGAGCACTTGGAACCCCAGGTGCTTCACAAATTGATTCATAAAAATGAAAAAGTGTTTTTTTTTTCACTTTTTCATTATTACGAATCAATTTGTGAAGCACCTGGGGGTTCCAAGTGCTCACTATGCATCTAGAATGGTGCCTTGGGGGGTCTAGTTTCCAAAATGGGGTCACTTGTGGGGGAGCTCCAAAGTTTGGGCACAGAGGGGCTCTCCAAACGCAATGTGGTGTCCGCTAACAATTTGAGCCGACTTTCCATTCAATTTGTTAGCGGATACCATGTTGCATTTAGAGAGTCCCTGTGTGCCCAAACATTGGAGCTCCCCCACAAGTGACCCCATTTTGGAAACTAGACCCCCCAAGGCACCTATCTAGATTCATAGTGAGCACTTGGAACCCCAGGTGCTTCACAAATTGATTCATAAAAATGAAAAAGTGTTTTTTTTTCACTTTTTCATTATTACGAATCAATTTGTGAAGCACCTGGGGGTTCCAAGTGCTCACTATGCATCTATAAAGGTGCCTTGGGGGGTCTAGTTTCCAAAATGGGGTCACTTGTGGGGGAGCTCCAAAGTTTGGGCACACAGGGGCTCTCCAAACACAACATGGCGTCCGCTAATTATTCAAGCAAATTTTACAATCAAAAAGTCAAATGGCGCTCCTTCCCTTCCGAGCCCTGCCGTGCGCCCAAACAGTGTTTCTTCCCCAAATATTGGGTATCTTCGTGCCCAGGGGAAATTGCACAACAAATTTTGGGGTCCATTTTTTCTTGTTACCCCTGTGAAAATAAAAAAAATTGGGTCTAAAGTAACATTTTTGTGAAAAAAGTTAAATGTTCATTTTTTTCTTCCACATTCAAAAAATTCCTGTGAAGCACCTGAAGGGTTAATAAACTTATTGAATGTGGTTTTGAGCACCTTGAGGGGTGCAGTTTTTAGAATGGTGTCACTTTTGGGTATTTTCTGTCATAAAGACCTCTCCAAGTGACTTCAAATGTGATGTGGTCCCTAAAAAAATGGTTTTATAAATTTTGTTGGAAAAATGAGAAATCGCTGGTCAACTCTTAACCCTTATAGCTCCCTAACAAAAAAAAATTTTGGTTCCAAAATTGTGCTGATGTAAAGTAGACATGTGGGAAATGTTATTTATTAACTCTTTTGTGGGACATATCGCTCTGATTTCAGGGCTTAAAAATTCAAATTTTGAAAATTGCAAAATTTTCAAAATTTTTGCCAAATTTCCGTTTTTTTCACAAATAAACGCAAGTGATATCGAAGAAATTTTTCCACAATCATGAAGTACAATATGTCACGAAAAAACAATCTCAGAATCAGGGGGATCCGTTGAAGCGTTCCAGAGTAATTACCTCATAAAGTGACAGTGGTCAGAATTGTAAAAATTGGCCCGGTCATTAACGTGCAAACCACCCGCGGGGCTTAAGGGGTTAAAGTACACTCTGCACCCGATCTTGACTGAAAAAAACAGAAATGTAGACATTTTTGCAAATTTATTAAAAAAGAAAAACTGAAATATCACATGGTCATAAGTATTCAGACCCTTTGCTCAGTATTGAGTAGAAGCACCATTTTGAGCTAGTACAGCCATGAGTCTTTTTGGGAATGATGCAACAAGTTTTTCACACCTGGATTTGGGGATCCTCTGCCATTCTTCCTTGCAGATCCTCTCCAGTTCCGTCAGGTTAGATGGTGAATGTTAGAGGACAGCCATTTTCAGGTCTCTCCAGAGATGCTCAATTGGGTTTAGGTCAGGGCTCTGGCTGGGCCAGTCAAGAATGGTCACAGAGTTGTTCTGAAGTTACTACTTTGTTATTTTAGCTGTTTGCTTAGGGTCATTGTCTTGTTGGAAGGTGAACCTTCGGCCAAGTCTGAGGTCCAGAGTACTCTGGAAGAGGTTTTCATCCAGGATATCTCTGTACTTGGCCGCATTCATGTTTCCTTCAATTGCAACCAGTCATCCTGTCCCTGCAGCTGAAAAACACCCCCATAGCACGATGCTGCCATCACCATGTTTCACTGTTGGTATTGTATTGGGCAGGTGATAAGCAGTGCCTGGTTTTCTCCACACATACTGCTTAGATGTTAGAACCCTCCTGTTTGTTTTTTCCATCTTGTGTTTTGCGATCACGTGGCCATCTGCCTTTATATTCCAGCTCTGCCCTTTTGGCTGTGCTGGACTTCAGTGTTTGACTGTTTCTCTAGCCAGGTGCTTCTGTGCTTTTCTCTGTCAGTTCGCTTGGTCCTTCTGGGACCTCTAGTACCTTTTTGTCAGTTTGTCTTTTTGTGTTCTGCAACTACTTCTCTGTTTAGGAGGTCTCCCATTTTTGTCCCAATCCTTAGTTCTTTTAGGGACCCCTCCCTTTATGCTATAGGTCTTCGTTCAGACTAGCCAAGGACTAAGGCGGGTCTGTTCGCTAGGAACAGGCAGCCCGCTACATCGTAGGGATTCAGCTTAGTCTTACTGTAGGGACAGCTTTCTCCTATCTTTCCTTAGTTCATGTTGCAGATCATAACATTAGAATTATCAGCAAAAAGTTCTCTCTTTGTCTCATCAGACCAGAGAATCTTATTTCTCATAGTCTGGGGGTCCTTCATGTGTTTTTGAGCAAACTCTATGCGGGCTTTCATATGTCTTGCACTAAGGAGAGGCTTCCGTCGGGCCAGTCTGCCATAAAGGCCCGACTGGTGGAGGGCTGCAGTGATAGTTGACTTTGTGGAACTTTCTCCCATCTCCCTAATGCATCTCTGGAGCTCAGTCACAGTAATCTTGGGGTTCTTCTTTACCTCTCTCACCAAGGCTCTTCACCCACGATTGCTCAGTTTGGCTGGACGGCTAAGTCTAGGAAGACTTCTGGTGGTCCCAAACTTTCTCCATTTAAGGATTATGGAGGCCACTGTGCTCTTAGGAACCTTGAGTAATGCAGAAATTCTTTTGTAACCTTGGCCAGATCTGTGCCTTGCCACAATTCTGCCTCTGAGCTCCTTGGGCAGTTCCTTTGAGCTCATGATTCTCATTTGGTCTGACATGCACTGTGAGCTGTGAGGTTTTATATAAACAGGTGTGTGCCTTTCCAAATCAAGTCCTATCAGTTTAATTAAACACAGCTGGACTGCAATGAAGGAGTAGAACCATCTCAAGGAGGATCACAAGGAAATGGACAGCATGTGACTTAAATGTGAGTGTCTGAGCAAAGGGTCTGAATACTTATGACCATGAGATATTTCAGCTTTTCTTTTTTAATACATTTGCAAAAATGTCTACATTTCTGTTTTTTTTCAGTCAAGATGGGGTGCAGAGTGGACTTCAATGAGAAAAAATGAACTTTTTAGAATTTACCAAATGGCTGCAATGAAACAAAGAGTGAAAAATTTAAAAGGGGTCTGAATACTTCCCGTACCCACTGATATATATATATATATATATATACACAGTGCCTACAAGTAGTATTCAACCCCCTGCAGATTTAGCTGGTTTGATAAGATGCAAATAAGTTAGAGCCTTCAAACTGCAAACGAGAGTAGGTTTTATGAACAGAAGCATAAATCCCTATGTTTAATATTTTGTGGAATAACCCTTGTTTGCAATTACAGCTAATAATCGTCTTTTATAAGACCTGATCAGGCCGGCACAGGTCTGTGGAGTTATCTTGGCCCACTCCTCCATGCAGATCTTCTCCAAGTTATCTAGGTTCTTTGGGTGTCTCATGTGGACTTTATTCTTGAGCTCCTTCCACAAGTTTTCAATTGGGTTAAGGTCAGGAGACTGACTAGGCCACTCCAACACCTTGACTTTTTCCCTCTTGAACCAGGCCTTGGTTTTCTTGGCTGTGTGCTTTGGGTCGTTGTCTTGTTGGAAGATGAAATTACGACCCATCTTAAGATCCTTGATGGAGGAGCGGAGGTTCTTGGCCAAAATCTCCAGGTAGGCCGTGCTATCCATCTTCCCATGGATGCGGACCAGATGGCCAGGCCCCTTGGCTGAGAAACAGCCCCACAGCATGATGCTGCCACCACCATGCTTGACTGTAGGGATGGTATTCTTGGGGTCATATGCAGTGCCATCCAGTCTCCAAACGTCACATGTGTGGTTGGCACCAAAGATCTCGATCTTGGTCTCATCAGACCATAGAACCTTGAACCAGTCTGTCTCAGAGTCCTCCAAGTGATCATGAGCAAACTGTAGACGAGCCTTGACATGACGCTTTGAAAGTAAAGGTACCATACAGGCTCGTCTGGAACGGAGACCATTGCGGTGGAGTACGTTACTTATGGTATTGACTGAAACCAATGTCCCCACTGCCATGAGATCTTCCCGGAGCTCCTTCCTTGTTGTCCTTGGGTTAGCCTTGACTCTTCGGACAAGCCTGGCCTCGGCACGGGAGGACACTTTCAAAGGCTGTCCAGGCGTGGAAGGCTAACAGTAGTTCCATAAGCCTTCCACTTACAGATGATGCTCCCAACAGTGGAGACAGGTAGGCCCAACTCCTTGGAAAGGGTTTTGTACCCCTTGCCAGCCTTGTGACCCTCCACGATCTTGTCTCTGATGGCCTTGGAATGCTCCTTTGTCTTTCCCATGTTGACTATGTCTGAGTGCTGCTCACAAGTTTGGGGAGGGTCTTAAATAGTCAGAAAAGGCTGGCAAAAGAGATCTTTAATCCACACATGTGAAGCTCATTATTCTTGGTGCCTGAACTACTTCTTAATACTTTAGGGGGACCAAACAGAATTCTTGTGGTTTGAGGGGTTGAATAATAAATGACACTCTGAATTAACTTTTAACGTTTAAAAAAAAAACAAAAAAAAAAACCAAAAACAAAATTTGCTGCAGTGCATTTCCCACTTCCAGGCTGATCTACAGTACAAATGTCACAATGCCAAGTTAATTCCGCATGTGTCAACCAGCTAAATCTGCAGGGGGTTGAATACTACTTGTAGGCACTGTGTGTATATATATATATATATATATATATATATATATACACACACACACATACACACATACAGGTGCTTCTCACAAAATTAGAATATTATCAAAAAGTTAAAGGGAATTCGCATCTCAAACATCCTGTCCCAATATGTAGTAGGTGTAATAATAATAATATTAGTAAATACCTCCAATTAGAAATGTAGTTTAGTTTTTATGATTTGCTATGTCCCTTTCCTCATGTGCAGAGCATTGCAGGACCTTAAATATCCATGGTTACGACCACTGATATAGTGACAGTTAGTTAGCTAGTTGCTAGTGGTCATAACTATGGATACCTAAGGTCCTGCAATGCCAGCACATAGCAAATCAGAAAAACTATACTACATTTCTAATTGGAGGTATTTGCTAATATTATTATTATTACATCCACTACATATTGGGATAGGATCTTGGAGATGGGAATACCCCTTTAATTTATTTCAGTTCTTCAATACAAAAGGTGAAACTCATATTATATAGAGTCATTACAAACAGAGTGATCTATTTCAAGTGTTTATTTCTGTTAAAGGGGTTGTCCACTACTTTAGATTACCCCCCCCAATGTATTCCCCTTCTGTTGCAGATAATGCCTGTGAGTGGCGCTATCACTGGCCGCTCACAGGCATCACGTGACTTCTGGCTGCTGCTGGCTCTGACATCCGCTGATGTCACGACAAGTGCTGGCAGCAGCTGGGGGTCTTTTCCTTCCTGGTTCCACGGTGGATGCCAGGCTGTGGGTGGGGTTACCCCCCCCCCCGCGTCACAACCGGCATCCGCCGCGCGCTCTGCCTCTCCCCATTCATTGGGGAAGCGCGTGGCGGATGCTGGGTGTGACGCGGGGGGTAACCCCGCCCACAAACCAGCAGCCACCGCGAGGACCGCAGCTCTGAGTCACGCCTCACTTGTCATGACGTCACGTGATGCCTGTGAGCGGCCACCGATAGCGCCGCTCACAGGCATTATCTGCAACGGAAGGTATTTACAAAAATTCTTAGGGGCCCCGGGGGGATACATTGGGGGGATAGTCTACAGTAGTGCACAACTTCTTTAATGTTGATTATTATGGCTTACAGCCAATGAAACACAAAAGTCATTATCTCAATAAATTAGCATACTTTATAACACCAGCTTGAAAAAGGATTTTAAAATCTGAAATGTTGGCCTACTGAAATGTATGTTCAGTAAATGCACTCAATACTTGGTCGGGGCTCCTTTTGTATCAATTACTGCATCAATGCGAAGTGGTATGGAGGCGATCAGCCTGTGGCACTGCTGAGGTGTTATGGAAGCCTAGGTTGCTTTGATAGCAGCCTTCAGCTCGTCTGCATTGTTAGGTCTGGTGTCTCATCTTCCTCTTGACAATACCATAGATTCTCTATGGGGTTAAGGTAAATATCAAGCACAGTGATACTGTTGTTTTTAAACCAGGTATTGGTACTTCTGGCAGTGTGGACAGGTGCCCAGTCCTGCTGAAGAATGAAACTACCATCTGCAAAAAGCTTGTCGGCAGAGGGAAGCATGAAGTGCTCTAAAATTTCCTGGTAGAGGGCTGCACTGACTGGTCTTGATAAAACACAATGGACCTACACCAGCACATGACATGGCTCCCCAAACCATCACTGATTGTGGAAACGTCACACTAGACCTCAAGCAGCTTGGAATGTGGCCTCTCCACTCTTCCTCCAGACACTGGGACCTCGATTTCCAAATGAAATGCAAAATTTACTTTCATCTGAAAACAACACCTTGGACCACTGAGCAGTAGTCCAGGTCGTTTCTCCTTGGCCCAGGTAAGACGCTTCTGACATTGTCTATTGGTCATGAGTGGCTTGACACAAAGAATGCGACACTTGTAGCCCATGTCATGTATACATCTGTATGTGGTGGCTCTTGAAGAAATGACTCCAGTAGCAGTCCACTCCTTGTGAATCTCCCCCAAATTTTTGAATGGCCTTTTCTTAACAATCCTTTCAAGGCTGCGGTTATCCTGGTTGCTCGTGCACCTTTTTCTACCACAATTTTTCCTTCCACTCAACCTTCCATTAATATGCTTTGATACAGCACTCTGTGAACAGCCACTTTCTTTAGCAATGACCTTTTTGTAGCTTACTCTCCTTGTGGAGTGTGTCAATGACTGCCTTCTGGACATCTGTCAAGTCAGCAGTCTTTCCCAATGATTGTGGAGTCTACTGAAACAGACTAAGGGACCTTTTTAAATGCATGGGAAGTAGGGATGAGCGAACATGCTCGCCACTACTCGGTACTTGCCCGCCCTGCATGTTTGGCGCTCTTTAGATAGCCAATGAACATGCAGGGATTGCTTGCCACGCACTGAAATGCCGTAGCCATGTTGGTTGTGGGCACTACAGTGATTCGCTGGCCGCACAGCGTCATCAAGTCTATTTAAGACCCAGTGACGCTATGCTTGTCATAGTCTACCCCAGAAACAGGCAGAGTAGGGAGAGCTGCTGCTGAATCAGGGAGAGATTTGCTTGTTTATAGTTATTATAGGTATTCCACAACATATACATATATCCATCTGAACTAACAGTCCTTCTGAGGACTAATCCAGCTGCATATATTCAGTGGTGATAGCAGGAGTTAGGCAAGCAGGCAGGCAGAGTATGTGGCAGTGCATATAGTGCAAGAGGGTCCATTGCACGTTGCAGCTGCTGCTGTGACAGATATTTGTAGACATAGCCAAATATAACAGGGGCCAGGGCTAATTTTTTTTTATCTTAATCCTGGTTATTTGCTTAAAAAGCAATCCAGAGTACACAATTTTTCTGCTCCATTTGCTTGTTAGCACTGCAGAATACAGCCAGATCTTTTCCATGTTACAATGATAAATATCCAGAAATTTTAAGTGAACATGGAAAATATTGGCCTCCACTTCCATTTTGTTGCAGTCTGTCGGTGAAGCTATTCACACGAGGTCACTGTGAAGAATAGTATTAGTAAACTACAGGCCTGCAATTTAAAACTATGGTTCTCCGTCAGACGTATCACATATAACTGCGTTCCAAAATCAGCCATTTCTGGCTTCCATTTACACTTTGTCGCAGTGTATCAGCCAAGCTATTTACACGAGGTCGCTGTGAAGAATAGTATTAGTAAACTACAGGCCTGCAATTTAAAACTATGGTTCTCCGTCAGACGTATCACATATTACTGCGTTCCAAAATCAGCAATTTCTGGCTTCCATTTACATTTTGTGGCAGTGTGTCAGCAAAGCTATTCACACGAGGTCACTGTTAAGAATAGTAACCTACAGGCCTGCTATTTAAAACCGTGGTTTTCAGTCAGACGTATCACTTATAACTGCATTTCAAATCCAGCCATTTGTACTGAACGTGGAAAATATTGTCCTCCATTTTTAAATGAGCAAGGCCCGTGGCAAGGGACGGGGAAGTGGATGTGATGGTGATGGTGCATGCAGAGGCCAAGAACGAGGTTGTCGGCAAGCTGAAATTGTGCCACAACAAACACCCACATCTTGTCGCTTGACCTTCCTGTCCCAATTACTAGGGGACCGCAGAACACCACTATTGAACACAGATCAGTGTCAAAAGGTTGTTGTTTGGATAGCAGATAATGCTTCCAGTCACTTTGACACCACCACCCTGTCTTCCACATGGTCAAGTCTCAGTAGCCGTGAGTCTGGACCGTATATTCCTCACCCTGATCCTCCTTCCTCCCACCATGCCGAGTGCCCGAGACAACGGATCCCACACTTGGACACTCAGAAGAGCTGTTCACTTTTCTATTTGTAGATTCGGGCCTCACGCCCGGCCAGCTTTGAGGGAGTCAAGAGAAGAACGCGTGTAGCGATGCCCAAATATTTGAGCAGCCACGGTCACAAGAAGGCAACTGTAGCAAAGTGCAATTACTGTCGCAAGAGGTGGATGATGATGAGACACAATTGCCAGAAAGTCAGGAGGAGGACCAGTGTGCTGAAGTGGAAGACGAGATGGTGGATGATATAGTAACTGACCCAACCTGACAGGGGGACATGCAGAGTGAGGACAGCAGAACACAGGGGGAGGGAGGCGTAACACCACAACAGGCCGGAAGAAGCAGTGTGGTAGCCGCAGAAACAAGGCGGGAAAGTGTTTCCCGTAACGCCAATACGACGGAAATTGCCAGTACAACTGTTAGGTCTTCCCGAGTCTGGTTGTTTTCTAAAGACTCTGCAGACAACCCGAAAAAATCCATTTGCACCACCTGCCAGGCCAGCATAAGCAGGGGTAGCAACACGTCAGAACATGTCCTCCCGACGCAGAGGATTGCGGGCCCTGGGTCAATCAGGGTTGCTCCCACATTCTACAGCTCCTGCACCTCCTCCTTCTCTTCAGTCTCCATCTCCGAAATGACCATATCAGTCAGAAGCTGGAAGCACTGCACCACGGCCTTGACCAAGCAGCAATAGGCTGTGCTGAAGCTAATATGCTTAGGTGACAAATCGCACAATACTGAAAAGTTGTGGGCAGCTCTGAAAGAGCAGGCAGATTTGTGGCTGACACCGCTGACCCTACAGCCAGGCATGGTCGTGTGACAATTGCCAGAACCTGGTGGCGGCTCTGAAGCGAAGCGAGCTCACACACGTACCATGCCTGGCCCACGTGCTTAACCTCGTGGTTCAGCGGTTTCTCAAAATCTATCCAAATCTGCCTGTCAAAGTATGCTGCCTGTGTGCCCATTTTAGAAAGTCAGCTACAGCTTCCGCTGCCCATGTTGTGCTTCAGCAGCGTTTGCAGCTTCCAGCTCACTAACTGGTGTGCAATGTCCCCACGCGTTGGACCTCTAAATTGCAGATGTTGGGAAGGATTTGTGAGCAGAAGAGGGCAGTTGTTTGCTACCAGCATCAACAAGGCTGTCTTTAGTCAGGTCAGACTCCACACATAAAACCTCAGAGTGGACATGGATGTCAGACATATGTACCATCCTCCAAAACTTTGAGGACTCCACCAAGATGGTGAGCGCGATGACGCCATAATTAGCGTCACCATCCCGCTTCTCTGTCTTCTGAACCACTCTCTGCTCACAATTAAAGAGGATGCATTGCAGGCGCAGCACGATGAGCTGGAGCAAGGAACCATACAGGTGATTCCACACAGCCCAGCCTCATCTTGTCCCACTGTGGATTAGGTGACAATGAGGAGGAGGAGGAAGAACAGGAGCTAGTTTCCTGCGCTATAGACGGTAATACCTGCACAACTGTCATACCGTCTGTTCAGCGTGGATGGCCTGAGGACAGGGAGGAGAGCATGGTCCGTCGTCCTCTTAGTGAGGACACGGAAGTATTGCCTGTTAGCAGTCTGCACACATGGCTGAGTTTATGTTACGCTGCCTTTCTTGTGACCCTCGCGTTGTCCAAATTTTGAGTGACAGTCATTACTAGTTGGTGACACTTCTAGACCCAAGCTACAAGGAGAACTTTCTGTCTCTCATTCCCAAGCCAGAAATGCCTAATAAAATGGGGCAGTACCAGAAGGCCCTTGTTGAGGAATTATTAAAAAGATCTGAAAACGCTGGTGGCAGAGGTCACAGTTCATTGGACAACCAAGGAGTACAGGCGAGAGAGACACAAATCCAATCCAGCAGAGGAAGGGGAACACTGTCAAAGTTCTGGGACAGTTTTCTCAGACCCTCCCATCGCACAGGCCCTGATGCGCGGGGTACTCTCACAAGAAGGGAAAAGTTTCTGAAGATGGTGAGGGTGTACCTTGCCGACCGTACCAACGTCCTCCGTGATTCCTCTGTGCCTTATAATTATTGGGTATCCAAGCTGGACACATAGCATGAACTGGCACTCTAAGCCTTGGTCTGCCGCTAGCGTTTTTGTCAGAGCGGGTTTTTAGTGCCACTGGTGAAATTATAACAGATAGGTGAATCTGCCTGTCAACTGAAAATGCTGACAGGCCCCATGTAAAAATGAACAAGGGCTGGATTGGGACAGACTTCTCAACACCACCGAATAATAGTAGCATAACAAACTCAAATACAGTGTCTTTTTTTGGGAGGTCTAACTCTATTCCCATGCATCTCTGTCTTTACACCCAGACATGGATATACGCATCTTGATTTTGTCTATTTGCTCTTCTCCTCCTCCTCCTCATCCTCCACCACCATATCTATATCTCTTGCAAGGGGCATTGGAGTTCCTCCAAATTTTTGGCAGCCGATGCAGTCACAAAATACCCAAGAAAAGTATGGGAGACCCACTCCTTTCTAATGGGAACATGTCGTTACTGTGGCCCAGCTCTGTGTGTCTTTAACCCCTTCCCGACCCGTGTCACACCGTTTGTGACATGGAAAACAGTTCGTTCCCGACCCATGTCACAGCGTCTGTGACATGGAGGGAAAGAGCCCCTGCAGCGTCTGCGAGCGGGGTCGCTCAGGTGTCACAGTTGCTACTGCAACTAGACAACCTGTAGTTGACCCCACAGGGGGTGGATTAACCCCCCCGTGCCTAAAACCCCTCCGATTGGCAGTTTCACTTTCACTTTTAGTGAAACTGCCAATCGGAATGAATGAAATATTTCACCAATGGAAATTGGTGAAATATTTACTTTCTGGGCATGGCCTGATGCATATAGCATCAGCCATTGGCTGGGGGGAGTCTCACCTCTGTGTCACCCCCCCCAGATCTGATTGGGGGGCTAGCGTCACATGGACACTAGCTCCAATCAGATGTCGAGCGGTGTATTTACTATGGCTGACCAAACTTTCCAGATCCATCCCTTCCGTGGAGCCAGAGGAGTTTGGTCACGCCGATCCGCTGCTGCCACAGATCATCTGCCCCGCCGCCGATCGTCTGCCACCTCCATCGCCGCCACCGATCCTCTGCACCCGCCGCTGCCACCGCTGCGGATCTGCCGCCGATCCCCTGCACCCGCCGCTGCCTCCGCTGCTGATCCGCTGCCGGTAGTATCCCCCCCCTTATCAGATTTCCAGCCCCCACTTCCCCCCCAACCCCCCTTCCACTCCCCTCCACCCCTCTTCCACCCCAGTCCCAATTTCTCACCTGTACCCCGACCTCCGCTCCCTCTCTCTCCCACGTCTTCATCCACCGGCTGCTGCTCTCCTTCTGACAGCCGGTGGACTGTGATCACAGGCAGCAGCAGACTCAGTGTAAATCTCCTGCGCCTGTGATCACACCACCATCCCCCAGTCCCAGGGATCACACCATCATCCCCCAGTCCTAGTGATCTCACCCACCATCCCCCAGTCCTAGTGATCTCACCCCCCCAGTGATCACCAGCCCCCTCCCCCGTCCGAGTGATCACCCCCCCCTGCTGCTGCCAGCTACTGCCTGCCGGCCCCTACCCCCCTTGCTGCTGCCGGCTCCTGCCCCCCTTCTGCCCCAGTGATACCCCCCCTGCTGCTGCTGGCTCTTCCATCTCCTCAGCCCCCTCCTGCGCCCCGTGCGCCTGAGCGCGCCCCCTCCTGCGCCCCGTGCGCCTGATCGCGCCCCCTCCTGCGCCTGATAGCGCCCCCTCCTGCGCCCCGTGCGCCCCCTCCTGGGCCCCGTGCGCCTGAGCGCGCCCCCTCCTGCGCCCCGTACGCCTGAGCGCGCCCCCTCCTGCGCCCCGTACGCCTGAGCGCGACCCCTCCTGCGCCCCGTACGCCTGAGCGCGCCCCCTCCTGCGCCCCGTACGCCTCCACATGTGATTTACACCAAGCACTCACACATACACACGTACACTCACACTAATAATAAAGTTTAGATTTTTTTTTTTTACCCACAGCACACAAAATGTCCCGCCCGTCCCGCCCTAGGGCGTACTCAGCTGAGGAGGCATATTCCTTTATTGCCTCCGAAGCTGATAGTGAGGGAGAGGACCCCACGTTCCTCTATTTGTCACGGGTGTGTTGCCACGAAGATCGTCACGAGTACACAGCCTGACTTCTCGCAGCTGACTTGTTGGTGCTTTGTGTTTTCTCGGCAGTGTAGGTGTTAATTCTCTCTCTCTCTGGGCTAGCTGAGGTCCAGCCTCGCCCAGCTGCAATCAATGCTTCTTTAGTGAGACTCCTTTATATTCCTGCTGGTCTGTTTGGGAGGTGTCGGTGAAAGCTTTTCATTCAGACTTACAGAGCGGATCGTGGTGTTTGGAGTTGCTGAGATAAGTGTATTTGGAAGTGTGTTTTCCCTTTCCTCGCTTTATCATTTATCTCCTTTCCCGTTGGTGTTCCCTCTGTTGTAGTTGTTTAGAAGTTATATGCAAGGTGGTTTTGGTTTTTCCCTTGTACTGTCTCGTTCGTCTAAATACTGTGTGTGGGCATATTATTTCTGGTTCCCTATTGTTGTGATCGGGGTCCTTCTCAGGACTAGATTACTTAGGTGCAGGGATCCTCAGAAGGTAGGGGTTACGCTGGCGGCCTGGACCTCTGTACCTTTAACAGTACCTCCAGGATGAGGGATTAGTCAGGGCCCCAGCTTAGGGTCAGCTTAGGCCCCCTACCTCCAGTATTCTGTGACAGTGTGACATTTTCACCGACCATCTTAGTTTTTCTCCAGCTACCATGGATCCTGTAGCCGGTCTAGCTCGGCAGTTGCAGAGTTTGTCCATGGGGCTGGCGGACGTTAGGTCCAAGGTTTTGCATCCTCTGGAGCAAGCCGGACCAGAACCTAAAGTAGCTCTCCCTGACAGGTTCACTGGGGGGCGGGACAAGTTTTTTGTTTTCCGGGAGGCATGCAAATTGTACTTTCGGCTGCGGCCTCGGTCATCGGGCAGTGAAGAACAAAGGGTGGGAATTGTCATCTCGCTCCTACAAGGGGACCCACAATCTTGGGCGTTCTCTCTTCCCCCAAGCTCCCCGGTTCTCCAGTCAGTGGATAGGTTTTTCGCTGCTCTGGGACTCGTATATGATGACCCAGATCGGATCTCCCTTGCTGAGTCTAAGTTACGTAGGATTCAGCAGGGAGATCGTCCGGCGGAGGAATTCTGTTCGGAGTTCCGTAGGTGGGCCACGGACACCCAGTGGAATGACCCGGCTCTTAGGAGCCAGTTTTGTCATGGTTTATCCGACAAATTACAGGATGTGTTGGCACAGTATGACTCTCCCGCGTCACTGGAAGCCGCTATGGCCCTTGCTATTCGCGTTGACAGACGGCTTCGGGAGAGGTGCGGGATAACTCTACCCCCTGTAATGTCTCCACCTCCTACAAGGTCCCCTCATATGGTGGTTCCCCTGGTCAGTCCGGAGGAGCCTATGCAATTAGGAGGGACATCATTTCGGGGAAGGGGACCGGTGGTGCGCCATAAGACAGGAAGGTGTTTTCTCTGCGGGAAAAAGGGACATTTTATTGGGGGGTGTCCATCCCGTCCCTTGCAGAGTAAAGAGTCGTCGAAAAAACTGTTGATCCCAGGTTGTGTGGTGGACGGCAATCTGGGAGTAGGTATTTCGTCCCTAGGTTCGTCTCAGTTTCTCGTACCGGCGGAGGTGGTGGTGGGTACGAGAACTGAGAGGATATCTGTTCTTCTGGATAGTGGGGCCGGGGCTAATCTGGTTGATGCTCGGTTTGCCCGGGTTCAAGGTATGCGATTGAGTGAGTTGGCTAAACCCATCCCCATATTCTCGATCGATGCCAGACCTCTCGGTCAGGGAAGTTTTTTGCAAGCTGTGCATGGCGTAAAACTTCAAGTGGGGGCAATACATAAAGAACTGTTGTCTTGCTACGTGTTGGAGGGTCTTCCCACTCCTATAGTGTTGGGCCTTCCTTGGTTAGCTAAGCATAACCCGGTTATTAATTGGCAAACCAGAGAGATAAGCCAATGGAGTAAATTCTGTAATAAAAACTGCATGAACACGGTCATCGGTGCGGTTACTCCTTGGGTCTTACCTCCATTTCTGGCGGACTTTGAGGATGTATTCTCGGAGAATGGGTGTCAGGAACTACCTCCTCATCGCGTGTATGACTGTTCTGTAAAACTGCTCCCTGAGGCCAAGTTACCTAAAGCTAGGTTGTATAACCTTTCTGGTCCTGAGAGGCAGGCCATGAAGGATTATATTTCTGAAAGTCTGGCTAAGGGGCATATTAGACCTTCATCTTCTCCGGTGGCCGCGGGGTTCTTCTTTGTTAAGAAGAAAGATGGAGGCCTACGCCCTTGCCTGGATTTCCGTGAACTTAATCGGATTACGGTCCGAGATCCGTATCCGCTCCCACTTATTCCCGATCTCTTTAATCAGATCGTGGGCGCCAAATGGTTCTCTAAGTTGGATCTCAGGGGGGCGTACAATCTGATTAGGATGAAGGAGGGGGATGAGTGGAAGACGGCTTTTAACACTCCGGAGGGGCATTATGAGAACCTTGTCATGCCATTCGGTCTGACTAATGCCCCGGCGGTGTTTCAACACTTTGTTAATGATATTTTTCGCCACCTGGTGGGACAGTTTGTTGTCATATATCTGGATGATATCTTAATTTACTCGCCGGATCTGGTGTCTCATCAGGAGCACGTTAGACAGGTGTTACAGATCTTGCGGGATAATAAACTGTATGCCAAGTGGGAAAAGTGTGTGTTCGCCGTACAGGAACTCCAGTTTTTAGGCTTCCTGGTTTCAGCGTCCGGTTTTCGTATGGACCCTGGGAAAGTGCGGGCAGTTCTTGAGTGGGATCGGCCGGAGAATCTTAAGGCACTACAACGTTTCCTGGGGTTTGCTAACTATTACCGGAAGTTCATTCGTAATTTCTCGTCCATGGTTAAGCCTCTCACAGACATGACTAAAAAGGGGACGGATTTTTCTAGGTGGTCTGACAAGGCTTGTCAAGCATTCTCCTCCTTGAAAAAATGTTTTGCCTCGGCACCCATACTCATTCAACCTGATGCGTCTCAGCCATTCTTTGTAGAGGTAGACGCTTCCGAGGTAGGGGTGGGAGCAGTATTGTCACAGGGTTCGTCCCCTGGTAAGTGGCATCCGTGCGCCTTTTTCTCTAAAAAATTGTCGTCCGCTGAGAGGAATTACGATGTCGGCAATAGGGAACTCTTGGCCATTAAGTTAGCTTTTGAGGAGTGGCGCCATTTTTTGGAGGGGGCAGTTCATCCGGTCACCGTCCTCACCGATCACAAGAACCTGCTATATCTGGAGTCCGCTAAACGTCTGAATCCCAGACAAGCTAGGTTGTCATTGTTTTTTACCAGGTTTAATTTCGTCGTTACATATCGTCCTGGGTCTAAAAATGTAAAGGCGGATGCCTTATCTCGTAGTTTCCCTGGGGCCGGGAATGCGGACGACCCGATTCCTATTCTTCAGGAGGGGGTGGTGGTTTCGGCAGTATGCTCTGAGCTGGAGGAGGAGATATTGGAGGCTCAGGGAGACGCCCCTGTTGGACCTCCGGGGAGACTGTTCGTTCCAGATCAGTTGCGACAAAAGGTGATCGAGGCACACCATAACTCAGTTTTTGCAGGACACCCGGGGAGTAAAGCAACTGTGGATCTCCTCTCGCGTCGGTTTTGGTGGCCTAACTTACATAAAGAGGTGGTAACTTTTGTCGCGTCCTGTGGGGTTTGTGCGCGCTCTAAGACCTCACATACCCGTCCGTCTGGGGCCCTCTTACCTTTGAAGATCCCGGAGCGTCCTTGGACTCATCTGTCTATGGACTTTATTACTGACCTCCCTCCGTCTTCGGGTAAAACGGTCATACTCGTTGTAGTGGACAGGTTCAGCAAGATGGCACATTTTATCGCTCTTCCGGCTCTCCCTAATGCTAAAACTCTTGCGCAGGTGTTCATTGGGGAGATTGTGAGGCTTCACGGGGTACCCTCCGAGGTGGTGTCTGATCGGGGGTCTCAGTTTGTGTCCAAGTTCTGGAAGGCGTTTTGTGCACGGCGGGGGATGCATTTGTCATTCTCGTCGGCTTTTCATCCTCAGACCAATGGTCAGACGGAACGTATGAACCAGAGCTTGGAGACATATCTTCGGTGTTTTGTGTCAGAGAACCAGGAGGACTGGGCTTCTTTCCTACCTCTGGCAGAGTTTGCTCTCAATAATAGGCGAAGCGAGTCCACTGGTAAGTCCCCGTTTTTTGGGGCATATGGTTTTCACCCCCAGTTTTGTACTTTCAGTAGGGGGGGCTCTTCGGGGGTTCCGGAGGAGGAACGATTTTCCTCATCTCTCGCTTCAGTATGGAGAGGGGTGCTGAAGAATCTGAATACTATGGGGAACCGATACAAACGTATGGCTGATAGGAGGAGACTGTCTGGTCCGGACCTAAGTGTGAACGATCAGGTATGGTTGTCTACCAGGAATATTAAACTTAAGGTTCCCTCCTGGAAACTGGGTCCCAGGTTCATCGGGTCGTACAGAATCAGTTCTGTTATTAATCCGGTGGCATTCCGTCTTGACCTCCCCCCTACGTTTAAAATTCACAACGTGTTTCACAGATCATTGCTTAAGAGGTATGTGGCGCCGGTGGTACCGTCACCTTTACCTCCCCCTCCTGTGGTTGTCAATGGTAACTTGGAGTTCCAGGTATCGAGGGTCATTGATTCACGCTTTAATCGCCGGTCCCTTCAGTACTTGGTTCATTGGAAGGGGTATGGTCCTGAGGAGAGGATGTGGGTTCCTGCGTCGGATATTAACGCAGACCGATTAGTTCGGGCCTTCCACACGACTCACCCAGATAAACCTGGCCCTGAGGGTCCAGAGGCCCCTCGTAGAAGGGGGGGTACTGTCACGGGTGTGTTGCCACGAAGATCGTCACGAGTACACAGCCTGACTTCTCGCAGCTGACTTGTTGGTGCTTTGTGTTTTCTCGGCAGTGTAGGAGTTAATTCTCTCTCTCTCTGGGCTAGCTGAGGTCCAGCCTCGCCCAGCTGCAATCAATGCTTCTTTAGTGAGACTCCTTTATATTCCTGCTGGTCTGTTTGGGAGGTGTCGGTGAAAGCTTTTCATTCAGACTTACAGAGCGGATCGTGGTGTTTGGAGTTGCTGAGATAAGTGTATTTGGAAGTGTGTTTTCCCTTTCCTCGCTTTATCATTTATCTCCTTTCCCGTTGGTGTTCCCTCTGTTGTAGTTGTTTAGAAGTTGTATGCAAGGTGGTTTTGGTTTTTCCCTTGTACTGTCTCGTTCGTCTAAATACTGTGTGTGGGCATATTATTTCTGGTTCCCTATTGTTGTGATCGGGGTCCTTCTCAGGACTAGATTACTTAGGTGCAGGGATCCTCAGAAGGTAGGGGTTACGCTGGCGGCCTGGACCTCTGTACCTTTAACAGTACCTCCAGGATGAGGGATTAGTCAGGGCCCCAGCTTAGGGTCAGCTTAGGCCCCCTACCTCCAGTATTCTGTGACAGTGTGACATTATTCCTCTCATTCTTCCTCCTCCAGTGACACCGAGCCGGCACCAAGACGACGTCAGAGGTCAAGGCATCGTACGGAGGCCGTGGAAGAAGACCCACAGCCATCTGTAAGTAACCCTCAACCTGGTGCTAGTCACGCCCAACCTAGCACCAGTGCCCCCGTGTGGACCCCCGTCCCTGAAAATTACGCTCCACGGATTCCTGATTTCCTTCCCCAATCAGGAATCCAGTTTGAGACAGCAAACCTCAGGGAAATAGACTTTTTCAAAGTCTATTTCTCTGAGGCCATTGTCAGTCTCATGGTGGAGCAGACTAACATTTACGCCCAACAATTTTTGTCTGCAAACCCAAATTCAATGTTTCCTACTTGGAGTCCCGTTGACTCAGTAGAAATGTTGAAATATTGGGGACTGGTACTTCACATGGGGATTGTGAAGAAACCAGAAATCCGTCAATACTGGAGTACCGATATTTTATATCAAACTCCAGTGTTCGGAATGGTGATGACCCGCAAAAGATTTGAGGTCATTCACAAATTTTTACATTTCAGGGATAACGCGGACAGCCTTCCCCATGATGACCCGAATTTTGACAGACTGTTCAAAATTCGTCCGGTCATAGAACACTTCAGCAACAAGTTTGCTGAAGTGTACGTTCCCCAAAGGGAAATTTCTGTGGATGAATCCCTCATCCACTTCAAAGGGAGGCTTCAATTCCGACAATACCTGCCCAGTAAGAGGGCCAGGTACGGAATAAAGCTCTACAAGCTGTGCGAGAGTGCCTCAGGGTACACTCACAGCTTTAGAGTTTACGAAGGAAAGGATTCGAGGATTCAGCCCCCAGAATGTCCACCTGCTCTGAAGGTAAGTGGGAAAATAGTGTGGGATTTGATCCGCCCACTGCTTGATAAAGGTTACCATCTATACGTTGATAACTTTTATACAAGCATTCCCCTATTTCAGTCCCTCTCTGCCAGAGCTACCGCCGCTTGCGGTACTGTGCGCAGAACCCAGAGGGGTCTCCCTTTGACGCTAATTGAGCAGCTTCTCCCAAAGGGTGATAGCCGAGCTCAATGTAGCAGCAACATGGTTGTGGTGAAGTACAAAGACAAAAGGGACGTCTTTTTCTTGACCACAATCCATGGTCCCGGCACCACGGCCACCAACGTTAGAGGTACCCCAGCACCGGTCCGCAAACCGGACTGTGCCCTGGGGTACAACAAGCACATGGGGGGAGTTGATCTTTCTGATCAAGTCCTCCAGCCCTACAGTGCGATGAGGAAGGCGAAAGTCTGGTATAAAAAACTGGCCGTGCACATCATTCAAATGGCACTGTATAACGCATACGTGCTGTCACGATGTGCAGGCCAGACCACCAACACCTTCCTCAACTTCCAGGAGGCGGTGATAAAGGCCCTGATTTTTAGAAGCGAAGAAGAAGCGGGCCCCAGCACCCCTGGAACTCGAGTCTCCCGTGTGGTACCAGGGCAACATTTTCCTGGTGAGGTCACGGTAAGAAAAAGGTGCCGGGTCTGCCACAAAAGGGGGATAAGAAAGGTCACCCGTTTCCAATGTGAAATGTGTCCTGATAAACCGGGACTGTGTTTGAATGAATGCTACAAAATTCATCACATGTCCCCGGACTAAACACATCCTGACCTTCCCTACAGAACTCACCCACACTAGCATGACATGCGAAACATCACACACACACACAACAACCTCACGTACACTACAACACCAACCTATGTCAGGTTGGTGTGTGTGTTGTAGTGTTTGTGAGGTTGTTTGTGTGTGTGTGTGGTGTATACACCACACCGCACACCAAACTCACATACACTACATCTAGATAAGTTCCCTGGGGGGTCTAGTTTCCAAAATGGGGTCACTTGTGGGGGAGCTCCAATGTTTAGACACACAGAGGCTCTACAAACGCAACATGGTTCCAATTTGTTAGCGGACACCATGTCGTGTTTGGAGAGCCCCTGTGTGCCGAAACATTGGAGCTCCCCCACAACTTACCCCATTTTGGAAACTAGACCCCCCAAGGCACCTATCTAGATGCATAGTGAGCACTTGGAACCCCCAATTGCTTCACAAATTGATTCGTAAAAATGAAAAAGTATTTTTTTTCCACTTTTTCATTTTTACGAATCAATTTGTGAAGCACCTGAGGGTTACAACTGTTCACTATGCATCTAGATAGGTGCCTTGGGGGGTCTAGTTTCCAAAATGGGGTCACTTGTGGGGGAGCTCCAATGTTTAGGCACACAGGACCTCTCCAAAAGCATCATGGTGTCCGCTAACAATTTGAGCCAAAATTGTTAGCGGACACCATGTTGCGTTTGGAGAGGTCCTGTGTGCCTAAACATTGGAGCTCCACCACAAGTGACCCCATTTTGGAAACTAGACCTCCCAAGGCACCTATCTAGATGCATAGTGAGCACTTGGAACCCCCAAGTGCTTCACAAATTGATTCGTAAAAATGAAAAAGTGGAAAATAAAATACTTTTTCATTTTTACGGATTAATTTGTGAAGCACCTGGGGGTTCCAAGTGCTCACTATGCATCTAGATAGGTGCCTTGGGGGGTCTAGTTTCCAAAATGGGGTCACTTGTGGGGGAGCTTCAATGTTTAGGCACACAGGACCTCTCCAAACGCAACATTGTGTCCGCTAACAATTTGAACCGAAATTGTTAGCGGACACCATGTTGCGTTTGGAGAGGTCCTGTGTGCCTAAACATTGGAGCTTCCCCACAAGTGACCCCATTTTGGAAACTAGACCCCCCAAGGCACCTATCTAGATGCATAGTGAGCACTTGGAACCCCCAAGTGCTTCACTAATTGATCTGTGAAAACAAAAAAGTACTTTTTTTTTTACAAAAATTTTCTTTTAGCCTAAATTTTTTAATTTTCACATAAGTAACAGGATAAAATGCATCCTAAAATTTGTTGGGCAATTTCTCCTGAGTACACCGATACCTCATATGTGGTCATAAACCACTGTTTGGGCGCATGGCAGGGCTCAGAAGGGAAGGAGCGCAATTTGACTTTTGGAGCTAATTTTCCAATCAAAAAGTGAAATGGCGCTCCTTCCCTTCTGAGCCCTGTCGTGCGCCCAAACAGTGGTTTATGACCACATATGAGGTATTGGTGTACTCAGGAGAAATTGCCCAACAAATTTTAGGATGCTTTTTACCCTGTTACCCATGTGAAAATTAAAAAATTTAGGCTAGAAAAAAAAATTTGTTAGAAAAATTAAAATGTTCATTTTTTTCTTCCATGTTGCTTTAGTTCCTGTGATGCACCTGAAGGGTTAATAATCTTCATGAATGTAGTTTTGAGTAGCTTGAGGGGTGCAGTTTTTTGAATGGTGTCACTTTTGGGTGTTTTCTGTCATGTACACCCCTCAAAGGGACTTCAAATGTGATGTGGTCACTAAAAAAAATGGTTTTGCAAATTTTGCTGGAAAAAAGAAAATTTGCTGATGAACTTTGAACCCTTCTAACTTCCTACCAAAAATTTTTTTTTTCCAAAATTGTGCTGATGTAAAGTAGACATGTGGGAAATGTTATTTATTAACTATTTTGTGTCACATCACTCTCTAGTTTAGCAGAATAAAAATTCAAAATTTGAAAATTGCGAAATTTTCAAAATTTTTCCCATATTTTTGATTTTTTCACAAATAAACGCAAATATTATCGACCTAAATTTAATACTAACATGAAGCCCAATATGTCACGAAAAAACAATCTCAGAATCGCTAGGATCCGTTGAAGTGTTCCAGAGTTTTTACTTCGTAAAGGGACACTGGTCAGAATTGACAAAAATGCCAAGGTCTTTAGGGTCAAAATAGGCTGGGTCCTGAAGGGGTTAAATTGTTAGTGGGGTTGTTTCTAAATTTTGGCAGCCGTTGGACTCACTGCATTCCCTATAACTGTATAGCAGACCAGCATTTGCAGTGTGTCTTCAGCAAAATGGTGCCGGACAGTGCGGTATGGGCACGCACGTACTCCGGCGCCGCACTCTTCCCCCAGCCTCCGGCAGAACAGGACACAGCAGCGCTGGAGCACAGGGAAAAAAGGTGAGTATAAAGTGGTTTTTTTTGTATCTGTGCAACGTTAAAGGGATGAGGGGGTCACACATACCAGGATTGGGGGATGAGGAGGCAACAGATACCAGGATTGGGGGATGAGGGGGCAACAGATACCAGGATTGGGGGATGAGGAGGCCACACATACCAGGATTGGGGGATGAGGCGGCCACACATACCAGGATTGAGGGATGAGGGGGGCCACACATACCAGGATTGGGGGATGAGGCGGCCACACATACCAGGATTGAGGGATGAGGGGGGCCACACATACCAGGATTGGGGGATGAGGGGGCCACACATACCAGGATTGGGGGATGAGGGGGCCACACATACCAGGATTGGGGGATGAGGGGGCCACACATACCAGGATTGGGGGATGAGGGGGCCACACATACCAGGATTGGGGGATGAGGAGGCCACACATACCAGGATTGGGGGATGAGGGGGGCCACACATACCAGGATTGAGGGATGAGGGGGGCCACACATACCAGGATTGAGGGATGAGGGGGGCCACACATACCAGGATTGAGGGATGAGGGGGCCACACATACCAGGATTGGGGGATGAGGGGGCCACACATACCAGGATTGGGGGATGAGGGGGCCACACATACCAGGATTGGGGGATGAGGGGGCCACACATACCAGGATTGGGGGATGAGGAGGCCACACATACCAGGATTGGGGGATGAGGCGGCCACACATACCAGGATTGAGGGATGAGGGGGGCCACACATACCAGGATTGAGGGATGAGGGGGGCCACACATACCAGGATTGAGGGATGAGGGGGGCCACACATACCAGGATTGAGGGATGAGGGGGGCCACACATACCAGGATTGAGGGATGAGGGGGCCACACATACCAGGATTGGGGGATGAGGGGGCCACACATACCAGGATTGGGGGATGAGGGGGCCACACATACCAGGATTGGGGGATGAGGGGTACCATGTATACCAGAATAGGGATGTGGGGTACCATGCATACCAGGATGAGGGATGGGGTGCCATGCATACCAGGATGAGGGGTACCATGCATACCAGAATAGGAATGTGGGGTACCATGCATACCAGGATGAGGGATGGAGTGCCATGCATACCAGGCTTGAGGGATGAGGAGGCCACACATACCAGAATTGGGATGAGGGGTGCCATGTATACCAGAATGAGGGGTACCATACATACCAGAATAGGGATGCAGGGTACCATGCATACCAAGATGATGGATGGGGTGCCATGCATACCAGGATGAGGGGTACCATACATACCAGGATAGGGATGCGTGGTAACATGCATGCCAGGATGAGGGATGGGGTGCCATGCATACCAGGATGAGGGGTACCATACATACCAGGATAGGGATGAGGAGTGCCATGCTTACCAGAATTGGGGATGAGGGGTACCATGCATACCAGAATTGGGGATGAGGAAGCCATGCATACCAGGATGAGGGATTGAGTACCATACATACCAGGATTGGAGGATGAGGGTTGCCATACATACCAGGATTGGGATGAGGGGTGCCATGTATATCAAATTTGGGATGAGGGGGCCATGCATACTAGGATGAGATGGGGTGCCATGCAAACCAGGATTGGGGATGAGGAGTGCCATGCATACCAGGATTGGGGATGAGGGGTGCCATGCATACCAGGATTGGGGATGAGGGGTGCCATGCATACCAAGATTGGGGATGAGGGGTGCCATGCATACCAAGATTGGGGATGAGGGGTGCCATGCATACCAGGATTTGGGATGAGGGGTGCCATGCATACCAGGATAGGGATGAGGGGTACCATTCATACCAGGATTCGAATGAGGAGACATGTATAACAGGATAGGGATGAGGGGTACCATGTATATGAGGAAGAGGGATGGGGTGCCATGCATACCAGGATAGGGATTAGGGGTACCATGGATACGAGGATTTGGGGTGAGGGGTGCCATACATACCAGGATTGGGGGTGAGGGGTGCCATGCATACCAGGATTAGTGGTGAGGGGTGCCATGCATACCAGGATAGGGATGAGACGTGCCATGCATACCAGGATAGGGATGAGGGCAGCACATAACAGGATGGAGGAACAGGATTGGGGAGCACAAATACCAGGATGGGGGCAGCACAAATACCAGGATGGGGGAAGCACAAATACCAGGATGGGGGCAGCACAAATACCAGCATGGGAGACCATATACCAATAAAAATGCTCGCCACCCGGGCATAGAACGGGCTCAATAGCTAGTCTATAATATAACCAGGGATGTGTCCTTCTGTCCGAAGCCTCTATAGACTGAGCATGCTCAGTGTGGCACCATGACGACAATATGTCCAGGACAAGAGAGAGAGAAAGAGACAAATTCACCCCCATATTTTCAGTACATTATATATACAGCAGTCAGCATAAGTGAGTACATCCCCCTGTATTCTGAAAAATATTTAGATTTGAGAGTCCTCAGTGGTTGATACCTTTTAATGGCTAACTGAAAAGATGGTAACAAATTGCAAGCTTTCGAGACTACTCAGGTCTCTTCATCAGGCATAGTATAACACACAATCTGAAGAGTCACATATTTATACACAATAAGACACACTAGAGAAAAAAAAAGAAAAAAAAATGCAATAGGTAAGACAGGTGATGAAAAACAGTTTTTATGGAAGAAATAAACAGTTCTGGCTATAAATATTTTAGCAGTAAATAGATAAGGACTGTGAAGGTTTTATTGTCCTGTGTCCAGTGTTGTGATGACCTCACAGGTCTGAGAGTCTGAGGAACACCTTGATGGCCTCAGAAAGACCTTTTTGAAACAGGGCTACCATCCGAGAACAATTGAGAACCAGATTACAAGAGCCACCAGAATATTGAGGAATCATCTCTTACATTACAAAACTAAACAAGAAAGCAACCGGGTGCCTCTAGTAGTCACCTACAACCCAAATCTGGAGGCGCTAAGAAGAGCTGCACGGAAACTACAACCCTTACTACAAAAAGATGCACGATTACAATCCATATTTCCAGACCCCCCACTTCTGTGTTTCAGGCAGCCCCCAAATCTAAGAAGCATCATGGTCAGAAGCTCCCTGTAATCTCCTCCAGCTACAGGTACCTTTCCTTGCAACCAGAAAAAATGTAAAACCTGTCCATGTATAACGACCACAGACAAGATAAAGATTCCCAATTCACATCAGGACTATAAGATCCCAGGTACGTTCAGCTGTATCACATCTAACGTAGTGTACTTAATTATATGTACCAAATGTCCAGCTGGGGGTCTTTATGTAGGGGAGACAGGGCAAAAACTTAGAACAAGGATGAATCATCATCGCCACACAATAAAAGAAAAAAGAATAGATCTGCCTGTAGCCAAGCATTTTTGTTCCCCTGATCACAGCATAATAGATATGAAATTACCGGTATTAAAAGGTAACTTCAAATCTCAAAGAGAAAGAAGAATCTCAGAATATAAACTGATGATGACCTTTAACACTTTCAGAGCAGGAATGAATGTGTCGCATGGATTTATGTCATTCTACATCAACTAAGGAATGTGCTCCTCAGACTCTCAGACCTGTGAGGTCATCACAACACTGGACACAGGACAATAAAACCTTCACACTCCTTATCTATTTACAGCTAAAATATTTATAGCCAGAACTGTTTATTTCTTCCATAAAAACTCTGTTTTTCATCACCTGTCTTACCTATTGCAAATTTTTTTTTCTTTTTTTTTCTCTTGTGTGTCTTATTGTGTATAAATATGTGACTCTTCAGATTGTGTGTTATACTATGCCTGATGAAGAGACCGGAGTAGTCTCGAAAGCTTGCAATTTGTTACCATCTTTTCAGTTAGCCATTAAAAGGTATCAACCACTGAGGACTCTCAAATCTAAATATTTTTCTATCTATTGGCTAACATGGTACAAGAATATATATTTTCCCTATACCTGTATTCTGAGTAATTTAAATCTACAGCGCTCAGTGTAAGTGAATACACTCCCCTGCATTCTCAGTACATCTTATATATGTTGGACGCGTCCTTCTGTCATCAGCCGGGATGGGTGGCGCCTGTGCAGTGAGGCGCCATAGTCAGCACGTGTGCATACATTACGGTGCCAATTTATTGAAGACACTGTATATGCGAATTTGCAGATGTCTTTAAAAAAAAAAAAGGTGCAGGATGGCGCATGTGTTGACTCCGGCTCCATTAATAAAGTTAAAAATGTACGAATAAAACTGCTCGCCACCCGGGCGTAGAACGGGTTTAATAGCTAGTATATATTTATATATAAGTTGGCTAATGGTCGCCGCGTAGTCGCTGGGAGGTATGTGTCACAGGGATGACTGGTCTCTGTGATGTAACTCGGAGTGTTTCTCTAGTGCATGTTGCAATAAGAGGACTAATTGGTGCACCTGGGAGCCGGGTTACGGGTAGTTTATAGAGATGGGAGGGTCTAGCTACCACATACCTCACCTCTGGGTGAGGTTAACAGCCTATATAATGGAGGCTGTTGGTTCGGTTTACCAAGAGACTTTGCCTAAAGTGCCGTACTGTATATATATATATATATATATATATATATATATATATATATATGTATATATATATATATATATATATATATATATATATATATATATATATATATATACACATACATATCTCTATCGATGTTTACTGTATATAAAATACTATATAATTGCATCTCATGGCTCAATCGGCATAATCCAATGGGCCCAATGCATTTCCATTCAGTTATTCATGTCAGCATCATCATGTCAACCCATTGGGAGTTTTTGCACATGATTTTCCTCCTTTCTAACTATATTTTTACCCTGCCAGAGTCACTGACACCCCCACATCCTGCCCTGGTTAGTGCACCTGTGCCCCTTCCTCCCATCCAGGTTTTTATTTTTTTATATTATTATTTTTTATTTCATTTTTTTCAATGTTTTATTTCCTTTCCTCATCTCTCATTTTTTTCATCCTCTGTCACCTTCCCTCCCATTCTCCCCCCTACACTATTTCAGCCTCTCTCTCCTATTTCCCACATCTGTCCTACATTTAACCTTATTCCAATCCTCTTTGCTTTAGGCCATGTCTCCCACTTCCATATGTCAATGATTCACATTACAGGAACTGTCCCCCACTCTATAGAGCATGCCGCACTATCGAAGCCTTGTTTTGATTTCTCTCTATGCGTCACTTTTGGCTTACGCTAAAGAGAAGTTCCACTCTGAGCGGTCCTTTTACCAGCCGCGGCTACCACCGACGCCACACCAACGCTGGAGCTCGTGCAACGCTGTTCATCTCCCTCACTTGTCCGGACTATTAGGCCAGGGCCGCACTATCAGTACTTGCTCAGTATTCGGTCAGTATTTTTTCTCAGGAGTGGGAGCCAAAACCAGATGAGGAACAATCAGAGAAAAGGTATAATAGAAACAAGTCACCAATTCTGCATTTTGATGTAATTGGCTCATTCTCTAGTATGATAAAGACTTGTACTGCCTTGATGATTATTGTGTACTTTTACGTTGCTTTTTGTTTTTCTTCGGGAATTTACTTTTATCTATATGTCCATACATTGCATTAAATGACTCACTGTATATATTCTACAGCACAGTAATGTCTTATATATTTTTCACTTTACCTTTAGAGATGTTAGAAAAAAAACCTGGAACGGATCAAAACGAAACAGATCGCTTTCTATCCTGATACCCAGCACTGTGGTGAAATCCTGTATTTAATTGAAATAAATTCAAGCATTTATTTGAAATCCTCTGCGAGTGCGGCTGATTATCTCCTAGTATTTATCGTTGGTTGGAAAATCCCTTTCATCTCTCCTGCTCTTTGCCGTTACTGTACATCAGATGCAGTTTTCTCGCTGTCACATACTATTACATGATGACAATCGCACGGGTTGTTTAACTCCTCGGATGCTGTGGTTAATAGCGACCGTCTCATCCAGGTGGTTAAATATTACATCAGCATCTCGCTATGTGATCGCAGGACGTCGATTGTTACCATGGCAGCCAGGAAAAATAACAAACGTTCTGATACTCGGAGATTGATGACATAAATGTGATATTTCTTCCCAAGTAATGAGAAATTATTGTGGAAAAGTCGTACAACAAATATTCCCCATATGTAATTGTTATCACAGTAATTGTACATTTATTACGGGAGATAATAGAGGAGGGGCCGTCTGTCATCTGTTACCAAATATATGTTACATCAGTTACATTATATGAAGCCGAAAATGTACGAAGTTCGGAACGGAGTGTACGAGGTGCACGAAGAGGAGCCGCATGCGTACGAGGTGCACGGAGCGGAGCCGCGTGGATACGAGGTGTGACAGCATCTATTTCTAAGCAGCTATCCAACTCAGGTCAGGAGAGCAGGCGGCCAGTCTGAGGATTGCGATGCAATCCTCGAGCAATTAATGTGGCAGTCTGACTGAATCAGTGACACCAATTATGATGAAAATTGGAAAGATAATGAGCGCAATAGGGTCTTATCAGGGTTAAAAACGAAAAGTAAAACAAAGAATATGCTCACCTTCAAGGGTTTACAGTCCTGTTGAAGAAGACGACAGGGACATCTCTCTGGTGTTGTCCTCTTACTGGATAGAACTGGAGGAAACACATACAGGGACTGAATTCATTCTTTACATACAGATAATTATAGGCAATGTGTATTTAGTCCTGTCTATTACCTGGTGATGTGAGGGGCTGGGGAACCTCCATCATGACGTCCTTGTACAGATCTCTGTGTCCTTCTAAATACTCCCACTCCTCCATGGAGAAATAGACGGTGACATCCTGATACCTTATAGGAACCTGACACATACAATGATAGTCACCCCCCGATCCCTTCATAGCGTTACTGTATAATGTCCCAGCATTCCCAGCAGTGTCACCTCTCCAGTCAGCAACTCAATCATCTTGTAGGTGAGTTCTAGGATCATCTGGTCATTGATGTCCTCATGTATCAGAGGTGGAGGCCCTATGATTCGGCTCAGGGGTCTTCCCCATCCCTCAGACACAGGGGCCTGACAGCGCTCACTAGAGGTCTTCTTCACCACTATGTAATCCTAGTTATGGAGAGACACATTAATAAATCTCACTACAGACATTTCCAGAGTCCTCACCTCTCCAGTTCTGTCCATCTGTTATTCCCATAGAGAAGAATAATGTAATGTGACATCATCAGAATCTCTCACCTCTTCAGTAAGCCAGAAGAGGATCTCTAGCGTGAGATGTAATATCCTCTCCGCCATCTTGTCCCTGTCTGTATCCATCCTTGACAGGTCAATCAGGAAAATTCTCTTACATAGAAAAGCTCCACTGAGAGGGTCCGATATTATAGGGGCCTGAATGAGAAGATGAGGCGATGTAATATCATAAAGATCCCATCTAATAATACAATTACTGAAGATAATAAGGGGACACGTAATGAAGATTTTGTATTTATCATTTATCTAGAAAAATAAGATGCACACTCAGCGTTGGCAGGGGTGTACAGGCTGAACAGGAGAATCCAAACAGTAACTAGGAGATAATCAGCCGCATTCGCAGAGGATTTCAAATAAATGCTTGAATTTATTTCAATCAAATACAGTATTTCACCACAGTGCTGGGTATCAGTACAGAAAGAGATAGGTTACGTGTCAACCGGCCCTGGGTCTTTTTCAAACGTCGCTAATGGTAAAATGAAAAATATATACAAAATTACTGTGCCGTACAACATATACAGCGAGTCATGTAATGCAATGTATGAACATATAGATAAAAATAAACACCAGAACAAAAGCAAAAATTAAGGTAAAAGTACACAATAATAATCAAGGCCGTACAAGTCTTTATCATGCTAGAGAAAGAGTCGATGACATCATAATGTATAAACAAGTCATGCAGAAAAGCAACATGCAAATGGGATACCCAAAATATATAATACCATTAGGAAACAATGGTCCCTCTTAACCAGAGCCTATCCACAGATAGAGGCTTTCAAAGCTTCAGCACTAACGTGCACCTTTTGGTCTTTTGACCACAAAACATCAGAGGTCACCTGGTTAGAGCCAATATTGGAAGCCTGTTCAATCAACCTACACAAAGATTCTGTCACGGGTGTGTCAGAGGTGACAGACATTCGTCCTGCAGTGGGTTGCAGGAGATCTCTACGTTTGGCATTGCAGACAGCTTCTTAGATAAGAGGCTGTCTTTAGGACTGAGCGGCTACCTTTCTCTTGGTAATTAGCTCTCTGGCCTGGGTGTATATATACCTGGGGTGTCTGAGAGGGAGTTGCCGGCTATATCCATTTCTACTTGAGAAGCTTAGCAGGAGCAGTACTTTGTCCTCTCTGGAGCTTGAGGCCGTGTGCTTATCTGGAGTTCATCTAAAGCTAAGCCATTTCCCCCTGTTTTGTCCACCCTTGTTGTCTATAGAGTTTAGTGAAGGTTGACTAGTGCTCATCTCCTTCCATCCCTCGCCATAGCCATATGCCAGGGAGAGTAGGGCAAGGCACGTGTGCGGCGACTGCTGAGGAGGCACTATAGGGACGGTAGTTGAGACAGGGTGACGCTAGACCAGACTAGGATGTCTCCACTTCCCCCCTTTACCTAGTGTTTGGGCTCCTTTTCCCTTTTCCCTCTGTGTTGCACTAAGCCTTTCCCACACCTGGCGTGACAGATTCCTTGAAACTAGGAGAATGGGCACATTTCCGTGCTTGGGTTGCGCTGCTTGCTCCAACGTGATAAAGTCTAGTGACGTTATCCACCCACACACAGGAAGACACTACCCTAAGACTATGTGCGCACGATCAGTATTTGAAGCAGAAATTTCCTGAGTGTTTCTGCATCTCTTTGGCAGACAAAACTAATGCAGATTTTACATGCATTTTTTTAAGCATTTTTGTACATCAATGAATGCTTTTTGGAACTAAAGAAAGTTATTTGGTGGGACATTGCTTTAACTTTGTATTACAATCAGAACTGGGGTGAGTATATTGGTTAATTTGAATGATTAAAGAATGTGTCTGTTGTATTTCAAATAAAGTGTTTACTCTGTATGTGTGTTTATTTAACTCTTTACTTTAATTAAGTTTGGTCATGAAAAGGTCTGATTGACACCTTGTCATAACCAAACAAAAGAGCTGGGTGTCAGCTAGTCCCATTCACCCAATCTTCATTAGCATTTCTATTCATGTAATTTATGCGGCTGCTGTGAGCTGCTATTTTTAGCCTGGGAAGGTGCCATTTGCAAACATGGTCCCCAGCCATTAATAACATCTCATAGCTGGTTCGTTAGCCACTACGATCAGCACTCAGCAGCGATTTGGACGCAGCATATTTTTGTGGCGTCCAAAAGGCGGTGTTCTAGTGCTGCACTTTTGTTGTCGGTACATGTGAATCCACCCCATATAATGACACTTCAATCAGTCAAAATCTGCAGTGGAAACTAATGTGTCTGCTACAGAAATTGACACGATACGTGTGAGTTTGGGTACGTGGTCACGATCAGGAGCCGCTGCAGGTTTGACGCTGCGTGTTTATACAGCGTCAAACCAGCAGCATCCAGATGTTACAGCATAGTGGATGGTATTTCTAGAAATCCTATGTCCACTATGCGTTAATCAGAGGCTGCGAATCACCCGTGGACACTGACATGCAGTGCATCTTTTAGGACCGCAGCATGTCAAATTCTCTTGCGGTGTCGGTAGTCTGCACAACAGAAATTTGACCAGTAGAAAGTATTTAATGCGGTAAATACGTATGGTTCAGTGAACACATGTGGATTTACCTGTGTTCAATAGAATGCAATGCTTTGGATGCAGCAAAAAAATATGCGTCCAAAGCGCTGCTACGTCCGGAGCGTGGGCTCCCGCGTGATTTTTATAACCAGCAGAGGGAAAGCCGACCGCTGGGGGCTGATATTAGTAGCCGGGGAAGGGGCCATTAACCAACAATGTTCCCTGGCTATTAATATCAGCCCACAGCTGTTTGTTTAGCCTTTACTGGCTCGATTACATGGGGTCCCCCTATAAAATCTAACCAGAAAAGGCTAAACTAGACAGCTGCGGGCTGATATCAATAGCCAGGGAAGGAGCCATGGACACTAGCCCCCTCCGCGACAATTAATATCACTCCTCAGCAGTCAGAAATGGCGCCAGAAATGGCGCATCCATAAGATCCGCACTTCCCACTGCCCTGTAGCGGTGGCGAGTTGGGTAATGGGGTTGGGGTTCACGTCAGCCTTGTATTGGCGGCTGACGTGAAGCACAGGTTAGTAATGGAGGGTGTTTATAAGACGCCCCCATACTAACTGCGTAGAAAATGGTTGGCGCCTTTTCAATAAAAACACGGCCACAATAAAGTATTTTAATGAAATAAAAAACACATGGTTTTAAAAAATAATTATTGTACGCCTTGTCCTCGAATCCCTCGATCTTCTGAAAAAACATAAAAAAAAAAAAACAACCATATCCCTCACCTGTCCGCAGTCAACGACATAGTCCACGATCACCGCCAACGAGTGTCCCACGAAGATCCGTATCACTTCTACAGCAGTGACATAAAGGAATCACTGATGTCACTGCTGTAGAAGTCAGCCGTCAGTATACATGTTGCTGCAGGAGGTCACTGGGGTTCATCAGCTCAAGATCAGCTGATGAGCCCCGGTGAGCTCTCACCGTCATCACCCTGGGAACTTTCTTCTGAAGGTTCCCACGTTGAGGTCACGTGAGCAATCAGCTTATCGCTGACGTCACCGCAGGTCCTGGCAGCTCAGTACACTGAGGGGAGCGAGCCGGGGACCAGGAGGATCCCGGGGAGCGCCGGACAGGTGAGTATAACATTTTTTTGTTTTGTTTTGTTTTACACTGCGTGGTAGTCGGCTTGGCTGGGAAGACTACTGCTCCTCCCAGCCACGCCGCTAAAGCTATTATCAGCGGGAGCAGCGGTTAGATAAGAAGAGTTGTAGTCCTACTCACCAACCCGCGTTTAATTTAAATTTGCGGCCATTGACTTTAATTGAAACGAAGCAAATCCACTAGCGGGTTTGCTGCGGTTCAATTCAAGTAAATGGGCGCGAATTTGTGGCGGTAATGCCCGCAAAATGGTCATGCTGCATTTTTTAACGCAATGCGAATCCGGAGTGGAAATTTCCGCATCATGTGCACAGCACATCCGGATTAGCAATGCTATACCTGGCAGACCTTAACAAGCGTTTCCGCAGCAGGAGAACCGCCGCAAAAACGCATCAAAAACCTAACAGAGGCTTTTACACGTGTGACACCAACTTTGTTGTTTATATCATCAAATGCTCCTGTGGCCTACTTTATGGTGGTGAAAACATTCAACACATTAGGGACAAAATAGTCAGTCACAAGTCCACTATTAGATGCAATGGGGTTTGGCTATCCCTTCCCCATCGTTTTGTGGCTGCTAAACACTCCGCATCACAACTTAGATTTCAAGTGTTGGAACAAGTTCCCAGACCTAGACAAGGGGTGCAACTATATAAAACTGCTTAAAGAAAGGAAATCTTACTGGATTCATACCTTACAGACACTATCACCAAAGGGTTTGAACAGAGAACTAGATCTACTAGTACAATGATTGTGTATAAGATTATTCTGCCTTGTATAGAGAACCACACAGAAGATGTGTATATATATATTAAATAATATATAATTGCAGCTCATGGCTCAATCGGCATAATCCAAAGAGCCCAATGCATTTCCATTCAGTTATTCATGTTAGCATCAATATCAATGCATTGGGAGTTTTTGCATATGGTTTTCCTCCTTTCTAACTATATTGTTACCCTGCCAGAGTCACTGACACCCCCGCATCCTGCCCTGGTTAGTGCACCTGTGCCCCTCTCCTCCCATCCATGTCTTCATTTTTATTTTATTTTTTTTTTTATATTGCTATTAGTGTTGAGCGAGTATGTTCGTTTAACCCTTTTGCCGAGTATACTCGGTCGAGCACCAAGTATTTATAGACTGCTCGGGCTTTAAGTTTTCGTGTTGCAACTGTTTGACAGATTTAATACATGTGAGGAATGCCTGTTTTTCCAGCATACCTCACATGTTTTAAATCAGTCAAAGAGTTGCAAATCATGTTCACGGAGCGACGAAAACTTAAAGCCCGAGCAGTCTATAAATACTCGGTGCTCGGCCGAGTATACTCTGCGAAAGGGTTAAACGAACATACTAACTCAACACTAATTATTATTTATTTCATACATTTTATTTTTTTCAATTTTTCATTGTTTTATTTCTTTTACTCATCTCTCATGTTTGCATTTTTTTCATCCTCTTTCACCTTCCCTCCCATTCTCCCCTCCACACTATTTCAGGCTTTCTCTCCTATTTCCCACATCTGTCCTACATTTATTCCCTATTGTAACCCCCTTTGCTTTGGGCCGTGTCTCCCGCTTCCATACATCAACAATTCACATCACAGGAACTGTCCCCCACTCTACTGAGCATGCCGCACTATCGAAGCCTCGTTTTGATTTCCCTTTACACGTCACTTTGACTTACGCTAAAGAGAAGTTCTGCTCTAAGCGGTCCTTTCACCAGCCGCGGCTACCGCCGACGCCACACCAACGCTGGAGCTCGTGCAACGCTGTTCACCTCCCCACATGTCCGTTAGGACTATTAGGCCATGGCCCCACTATCAGTATTTGATCAGTATTCGGTCAGTATTTTTTCTCAGGAGTGGGAGCCAAAACCAGGTGAGGAACAATCAGAGAAAAGGGATAATAGAAACAAGTCACCAATTCTGCATTTATCACCCACTCTTGGTTTTATCTCCCACTCCTGAGAAAAATTACTGACCAGATACTGATAGTGGGGCCGTGGCCTAACAAACTCTTTTCTCTCATAACTATTGTTGTTGTTTTTTCCCCCTTTGTTCATGACCACCTTCTACAGTATACTATCCTATTTGTATTTATTACTGTATCCCCTTCCAATGTCCATTATCATCCTCAGCATCCCATTTGCTAGTTGCTTTTCTGCATGACTTATACACAGTACAGACCAAAAGTTGGGACACACCTTCTCATTTAAAGATTTTTCTGTATTTTCATGACTTTGAAAATTGTACATTCACACTGAAGGCATCAGAACTATGAATTAACACATGTGGAATTATATACTTAACAAAAAAGTGTGAAATAACTGAAAATATGTCTTATATTCTAGGTTCTTCAAGTAGCCACCTTTTGCTTTCATGACTGCTTTGCACACTCTTGGCATTCTCTTGATGAGCTTCAACTGTAACTGTACATTATGATGTAATTGGCTCATTCTCTGGTATGATAAAGACTTGTACTGCCTTGATGATTATTGTGTACTTTTACATTGATTTTTGCTTTTGTTCTGGTGTTTATTTCTATCTATATGTTCATACATTGCATGCCATGACTCACTGTATATATTGTAAAGCACAGTAATTTTTTTGATATTTTTCAATTTACCTTTAGCGACGTTTGAAAAAAAAAAAACAAGAACGGATCGAAACAAAACCGTTCGCTTTTTGCCCTGATACCCAGCACTGTGGTGAAATACTGTCTTTAATCGAAATAAATTCAAGCATTTATTTGAAATCCTCTGTGAGTGCGGCTGATTATCTCCTAATATTTATCGTTGGTTGGAAAATCCCTTTCATCTCTCCTGCTCTTTGCCGTTACTGTACATCAGATGCAGTTTTCTCGCTGTCACATACTATTACATGATGACAATCGCACGGGTTGTTTAACTCCTCGGATGCTGTGGTTAATAGCGACCGTCTCATCCAGGTGGTTAAACGTTACATCAGCATCTCGCTATGTGATCGCAGGACGTCGATTGTTACCATGGCAGCCAGGAAAAATAACAAACGTTCTGATATTCGGAGATTGATGACATAAATGTGATATTTCTTCCCAAGTAATGAGAAATTATTGTGGAAAAGTCATACAACAAATATTCCCCATATGTAATTGTTATCACAGTAGTTGTACATTTATTACTGGAGATAATAGAGGAGGGGCCGTCTGTCATCTGTCACCAAATATATGTTACATCAGTTACATTATATGGAGCCGAAAATGGCGACAAAATACAACTCATCCCGTAATAACCTGATACAGAGGAAAGAGAAAGGTCACAGCACTAGGAATAAGGGAGGCAGAGGTCACAATAGCCTCAGCACTGAGGGGGTTAATGCCCCCAGCGCCCAGTAATGGGGTCTCTCCACATACCTCCACCTGCAGAGCCGCCACCACATATATGGCTGCTCTGTGCGCACAGGACCTGTGATGAGGTCACAGGAGGGGAGGAGTCAGGGGTCACATGATCAGGGGCCTCAGTGGATGCAGGACTCTGCTGTGCTGGTTGTCATGGTGCTGGATGAGGTGAAGGTTATGTGTGGGGTCAGGAGGGGTTTACAGTGTGGATGTAGCAGAGCCGCGTGTGTACGAGGTGTACGGAGCAGAGCCGCGTGTGTACAAGGTGTACGGAGCGGAGCCACGCGTGTACGAGGCGTACGGAGCGGAGCCGTGCGTGTACGAGGTGTACGGAGCGGAGCCGCGCGTGTACGAGGTGTACGGAGCAGAGCCGCGCGTGTACGAGGTGTACGGAGCGGAGCCGTGTGTACGAGGTGTACGGAGCAGAGCCGCGTGCGTACGAGGTGTACGGAGCAGAGCCGCGCGCGTACGAGGGGTACGGAGCAGAGCCGCGTGCGTACGAGGTGTACGGAGCAGAGCCGCGCGCGTACGAGGGGTACGGAGCGGAGCCGCGCGTGTACGAGGCGTACGGAGCGGAGCCGTGTGTGTACGAGGTGTACGGAGCGGGGCCGCGTGTGTACGAGGTGTACGGAGCAGAGCCGTGTGTGTACGAGGTGTACGGAGCGGAGCCGCGTGTGTACGAGGCGTACGGAGCGGAGCCGCGTGTGTACGAGGCGTACGGAGCAGAGCCGCGTGTGTACGAGGCGTACGGAGCAGAGCCGCGTGTGTACGAGGCGTACGGAGCAGAGCCGCGTGTGTACGAGGTGTACGGAGCAGAGCCGCGCGTGTACGAGGTGTACGGAGCGGAGCCGCGCGTGTACGAGGTGTACGGAGCGGAGCCACGCGTGTACGAGGTGTACGGAGCCGCGCGTGTACGAGGTGTACGGAGCGGAGCCGCGCGTGTACGAGGTGTACGGAGCGGAGCCGCGCGTGTACGAGGTGTACGGAGCGGAGCCGCGCGTGTACGAGGTGTACGGAGCAGAGCCGCGTGTGTACGAGGTGTACGGAGCGGAGCCGCGCGTGTACGAGGTGTACGGAGCGGAGCCGCGCGTGTACGAGGTGTACGGAGCAGAGCCGCGTGTGTACGAGGTGTACGGAGCAGAGCCGCGTGTGTACGAGGTGTACGGAGCGGAGCCGCGCGTGTATGAGGTGTACGGAGCGGAGCCGCGCGTGTACGAGGTGTACGGAGCAGAGCCGCGTGTGTACGAGGTGTACGGAGCCGCGTGTGTACGAGGTGTACGGAGCGGAGCCGCGTGTGTACGAGGTGTACGGAGCGGAGCCACGTGTGTACGGAGCGGAGCCGCGTGTGTACGAGGTGTACGGAGGGGAGCCGCGCGTGTACGAGGTGTACGGAGCGGAGCCGCGCGTGTACGAGGTGTACGGAGGGGAGCCGCGCGTGTACGAGGTGTACGGAGCGGAGCCGTGCGTGTACGAGGTGTACGGAGCGGAGCCGTGCGTGTACGAGGTGTACGGAGCGGAGCCGCGCGTGTACGAGGTGTACGGAGCGGAGCCGCGCGTGTACGAGGTGTACGGAGCGGAGCCGCGCGTGTACGAGCTGTACGGAGCGGAGCCGCGCGTGTACGAGGTGTACGGAGCGGAGCGGAACCGTGTGTGTACGAGGTGTACGAAGCGGAGCCGTGTGTGTACGAGGTGTACGGAGGGGAGCCGTGTGTGTGTACGAGGTGTACGGAGCAGAGCCGCGTGTGTACGAGGTGTACGGAGCGGAGCCGCGCGTGTACGAGGTGTACGGAGCGGAGCCGCGCGTGTACGAGGTGTACGGAGCGGAGCCACGCGTGTACGAGGTGTACGGAGCCGCGCGTGTACGAGGTGTACGGAGCGGAGCCGCGCGTGTACGAGGTGTACGGAGCGGAGCCGCGTGTGTACGAGGTGTACGGAGCAGAGCCGCGTGTGTACGAGGTGTACGGAGCAGAGCCGCGTGTGTACGAGGTGTACGGAGCGGAGCCGCGCGTGTACGAGGTGTACGGAGCAGAGCCGCGTGTGTACGAGGTGTACGGAGCAGAGCCGCGTGTGTACGAGGTGTACGGAGCGGAGCCGCGCGTGTATGAGGTGTACGGAGCGGAGCCGCGCGTGTACGAGGTGTACGGAGCAGAGCCGCGTGTGTACGAGGTGTACGGAGCCGCGTGTGTACGAGGTGTACGGAGCGGAGCCGCGTGTGTACGAGGTGTACGGAGCGGAGCCACGTGTGTACGGAGCGGAGCCGCGTGTGTACGAGGTGTACGGAGGGGAGCCGCGCGTGTACGAGGTGTACGGAGCGGAGCCGCGCGTGTACGAGGTGTACGGAGCGTACGGAGGGGAGCCGCGCGTGTACGAGGTGTACGGAGCGGAGCCGTGCGTGTACGAGGTGTACGGAGCGGAGCCGTGCGTGTACGAGGTGTACGGAGCGGAGCCGCGCGTGTACGAGGTGTACGGAGCGGAGCCGCGCGTGTACGAGGTGTACGGAGCGGAGCCGCGCGTGTACGAGGTGTACGGAGCGGAGCGGAACCGTGTGTGTACGAGGTGTACGAAGCGGAGCCGTGTGTGTACGAGGTGTACGGAGGGGAGCCGTGTGTGTGTACGAGGTGTACGGAGCGGAGCCGTGTGTGTACGAGGTGTACGGAGCGGAGCTGCGTGTGTACGAGGTGTTCGGGGCAGAGCCGCGTGTGTACGAGGTGTACGGAGCGGAGCCACGTGTGTACGGAGCGGAGCCGCGTGTGTACGAGGTGTACGGAGGGGAGCCGCGCGTGTACGAGGTGTACGGAGCGTACGGAGGGGAGCCGCGCGTGTACGAGGTGTACGGAACGGAGCCGCGCGTGTACGAGGTGTACGGAGCGGAGCCGCGCGTGTACGAGGTGTACGGAGCGGAGCCGTGCGTGTACGAGGTGTACGGAGCGGAGCCGCGCGTGTACGAGGTGTACGGAGCGGAGCCGCGCGTGTACGAGGTGTACGGAGCGGAGCCGCGCGTGTACGAGGTGTACGGAGCGGTGCCGCGCGTGTACGAGGTGTACGGAGCGGTGCCGCGCGTGTACGAGGTGTACGGAGCGGTGCCGCGCGTGTACGAGGTGTACGGAGCGGAGCCGCGCGTGTACGAGGTGTACGGAGCGGAGCCGCGCGTGTACGAGGTGTACGGAGCGGAGCCGCGCGTGTACGAGGTGTACGGAGCGGAGCCGCGCGTGTACGAGGTGTACGGAGCGGAGCCGCGCGTGTACGAGGTGTACGGAGCGGAGCGGAACCGTGTGTGTACGAGGTGTACGAAGCGGAGCCGTGTGTGTACGAGGTGTACGGAGGGGAGCCGTGTGTGTGTACGAGGTGTACGGAGCGGAGCCGTGTGTGTACGAGGTGTACGGAGCGGAGCTGCGTGTGTACGAGGTGTTCGGGGCAGAGCCGCGTGTGTACGAGGTGTACGGAGCAGAGCCGCGTGTTACGAGGTGTACTGAGCAGAGCCGCGTGTGTACGAGGTGTACGGAGTGGAGCCGCGTGTGTACGAGGTGTACGGAGCGGAGCCGCGTGTGTACGAGGTGTACGGAGCGGAACCGCGCATGTACGAGGTGTGCGGAGCGGAGCCGCGCGTGTTCGAGGTGTACGGAGCGGAGCCGCGCGTGTACGAGGTGTACGGAGCGGAACCCCATGTGTACGAGGTGTACGGAGTAGAGCCGTGTGTGTACGAGGTGTGCGGAGCGGAGCCGCGCGTGTACGAGGTGTACGGAGCGGAGCAGCGTGTGTACGAGGTGTGCCGAGTAGAGCCGTGTGTGTACGAGGTGTACGGAGCGGAGCCGCGCGTGTACGAGGCGTACGGAGCGGAGCCGTGTGTACGAGGTGTACGGAGCGGAGCCGCGTGTGTACGAGGTGTACGGAGCGGAGCCGCGTGTGTACGAGGTGTACGGAGCGGAGCCGCGTGTGTACGAGGTGTACG
Source organism: Phyllobates terribilis (assembly GCF_046119375.1). Lineage (NCBI taxonomy): Eukaryota > Metazoa > Chordata > Amphibia > Anura > Dendrobatidae > Phyllobates > Phyllobates terribilis. Next base: position 32,292,442 of record NW_027362765.1, on the reverse strand, counting down.
GAGCGGAGCTGCGTCTGTACGAGGTGTACGGAGCGGAACCGCGCATGTACGGAGCGGAGCCGCGCGTGTACGGGGCAAACGGAACTGAGGAGCGCGTGAATGGAGTGGAGCCGCTCGTGTGAGCAGAGCAGAGCCATGCGTGTACGACGTGTGTGGAGCGGAGCCATGTGTGTACGAGGTGTACGACCACTGATATAGTGACAATTAGTTAACTAGTTGATAGCAGTCATAACCATGGATACATAAGGTCGTGCAATACCTGCACATGGGGTAAGCGACATAGCAAATCAGAAAAACTATACTACACCCTCTAACCAAATAGTCATCTCTCCTTCCCTCTCATCTCCCCACTTGACCTGCTCCTCAACCTCAGATCTATCCTACTAAAACACAAAACAAGCCGCCCACTCGCCTTCTCTCAACTCCTCCTCCCTCTCTCTGCTTCTCCTCACTGCTGGTGACATATCTCCCAATCCCGGACCCCCACTGCTGCCGACTCCCACTTATCCCCCGTCCTATCTCTCCAAACCAAACCGCAACCTCTGCTACCTAAAACCCGTCCACCTGACGCCCAACCACCTGCTCCCTTTCTCTGGAGCACTGTGGAATGTCCGCTCTGTCTACAATAAGCTCCATGCAATTCATGACCTCTTTACCTCCCGCAATTTCTCCTTCCTAGGCCTCACCGAAACATGGCTGACACATTCTAATACTGCCTCCCCTGCTGCGTTGTGCTACGGCGGCCTCCACTTCACCCACACTCCTCGCCCTGGCAACAGACAGTGTGGAGGAGTGGGTCTTCTCCTTTCTAACAACTGCACCTTTAACCTAATCCCACCTCTACCCTCCCTTATTCTCCATTCTTTTTATTTTCACTCTGTCCGCATCTACTCTCCCTCCAACCTTCAAATTGCCATCATATACCGACCTCCGGGACCGGTCACTGCATTTATTGACCAATTCTCCACTTGGCTTCACTTTCTCTCTGCTGACATTCCCACCAGCATCATTGGCGACTTCAACATCCCCATTGACACCCACCAGTCAGCAGCCTCCAAACTCCTGTCACTTACTGTACTTCATCTTTTGGACTTACTCAATGGTCCCTGTCAGCCACCCACACAGACAGACATACATTAGACCTTATTTTCGCCCATCTCTGCTCCCTATCTAACTTCACAACCTCACCTCTCCCATTATCTGACCACCATCTACTCACTTTCTCATCCCTGTCCTCCTCTCTGTCACCCATGTCCAGCAACTAGCATACCCCCGCAGAAACCTTGCACATCTAGACACGCACACACTCTCTTACTCTACTACTTGCATCCAAATCCTCACTCCACGACACAGACAGCACCACTGCCTTCTACAATGCCACTCTCGCATTAGCTATTGATGCGGTCACCCCTCTCGTGCATGGCAGAGTGCGACTAATCAAAAGACAACCCTGGCACAATAACCACTAAAAAGCTTCGGCAAGTGTCCAGGGTTGCGGAGCGGCGTTGGAAGAAAACACATTCGCAAGATGACTTCACTGCATTCAAAAAAGCAACACTCACTTTCAAATCAGCCCTCACGTCTGCTAAACAGGCCTATTTCACAACCCTCCTATCTTCCTTGTCCTACAACCCTAAACAGTTATTCAACACTTTTAACTCCCTCCTCCTCCCTCCACTGCCCCCTCCGAACCCTCTCATCTCTGCTGAGGACTTTGCCACACACCTCAAAAATAAGATCGACCAAACAAGGCAAGTCTTTATTGTTCAACCACCACAACCCATTTGTATACCAGACCAATGTCTCTCTCCTATAACCTCCCTCTCCAACATCACTGAAGGAGAGCTTACTCACCTCCTCTCCAAATCACACCTCACCACTTGTGCACTCGACCCCATCCCATCCCACCTCCTCCCCAACCTCACTTCCCCTCTTATCCCGGCCCTAACCCACCTCTTCAACCTATCACTAACCTCTGGTATCTTCCCTTCTGCTTTCAAACATGCCGCAATCACACCTATCCTTAAAAAGCCATCCCACGACCCGACCGCTATGTCAAGCTATCGCCCCATATCGCTACTCCCATTTGCTTCCAAACTCCTTGAGCAACTTGTTCACACTAAACTTTCTTCCCATCTCTCATCTAACTTGCTCTTCAACAACCTACAATCTGGTTTCCGTCCCCATCATTCCACTGAAACTGCCCTGACCAAAATTACTAACAACCTACTTACAGCCAAAGCTAAGAGACAATTCTCTATACTCCTCCTTGTAGACCTATCCTCTGCCTTTGACATAGTTGACCACTGCCTCCTACTACAGATCCTCTCTTCCTTTGTCGACAAAGACCTTGCCCTATCCTGGATACCTTTCCAACCGCACATTTAGTGTCTCCCACACTACCTCCTATCTTACCCTCTCTCTGTTGTGAGTCCCTCAAGGCTCTGTCCTAGGACCCCTACTCTTCCCCATCTATACCCTTGGCCCAGGACAACTCATAAATTCACATGGCTTTCTACATGGTTGGAGTCCCAGCTTTGGGTTTGCTGTCTTAGGATATGGGCATAGCCCAGTGGTTGCAAGGGAGTGAATAGATGTGAGCTGCAGTGAAGTTGCTACATTCTAGTCTGGCACACTACAGAATCTTGAATCCTTGATGGTTACTAAGATCTGGAGGAAAAAAGTGAGAGATACATGGTCACTGATAAATGGTGGGTGCTTGGATTGAGTCCAGTGTAGGTACCACTCAAATACTGGTTCCTGGCACAATATTAACTACCTGAGTTGGTGTATAGGGAGGTTTGACCTTCTTGGTGTTGCAGGAAATGGCAGATGATTATTTCTGGTAGCGAGACCTTCGCACAGAGCAGGGAGAGTCTCATGCTGGTACTGTGCTGATGTTGAACTCACTCCACCTGTGGCATGATTAGCGGTGATTAACTGCAGTGTGCGGTTTGCAGCGTTGTGGAGGCAGAGTTCTTACGTGGTAAAGGAGAGCCTTTGGTTGGACTATTTTCCTCCTCAGCTGGTCGGCGGTGAAGTGGGCGGTGTGTGGCCGCGATGGGTAGCTTGCGGCGATATGGAGGAAGGGTCCTCTTGTAGAAGGAGAAGCTGCTACTTTGTCCTTATTTCGCCCTGGTTGCAGCTGGGCGGGTAGAGGATGGCAGTGGTCAGGCTTTCTGTGGTGCGTCGGTGTGTAGTGGAGTCCCGGCCGGTGACTCACACCCCTACCCTAGGTATCTTGACGCGGGCGTGCAAGGTCCTGGTATGAAATGGCAGTCACGTGGTCGGCTAGGTACGGAGCGGCAGAAGGACCAAAAATCCTATGCGTTTCGGAGACGTACGGGATCACTGATGAAGGAGACCATACGTCTCCGAAACGCATAGGATTTTGGGTCCTTCTGCCGCTCCATACCTAGCCGATCACGTGATCACCGCGTGATCGCCACGTCATGTCAGGTCCTTGCACGCCGTCGCGTCAAGATTCATAGGGGCGTGAGTCACTGGAAAAATTATGCAAATAAATTTATCTAATTTATACAATGTGATTTTCTTGATTTTTTTTTGGATATTCTATCTCTCATTGTTAAAATTAACCTACCCTTAAAATTATAGACTGTTCATGTCTTTCTCAGTGGGCAAACTTACAAAAACAGCAAGGGATCAAATAATTATTTCCACTGTATATTAATGGTGGGTCCATGTCTATATTCAGCAGCGCAGGGTGGCATATTTCATATTCAAGAAAAAAAATTTGTGTGATGTATACAGTGTACAGAAAGTATTCAGATCCCTTTAAATTTTTCACTCTTTGTTTCATTGCAGCCATTTGGTAAATTCTAAAAAGTTATTTTTTTTCTCATTAAAGTACACTCTGCACCCCATCTTGACTGAAAAAAAACTCAGAAATGTAGAAATTTTTGCAAATTTATTAAAAAAGAAAAACTGAAGCGGTACCCCTAAGGAACTCATCCAGTAAATGTATAGCCCGAGAGCTGGTCCGTATTTTTGCTCTGACAGGTCTGCCAAAAGAGATTTTGACAGATCAAGGAACCCCCTTCATGAGCAAGGTGATGAAGGAGCTTTGCAGAGTCTTTCAGATGGCCCAGATTCGGACCTCGGTCTACCATCTGCAGACGGACGGCCTAGTGGAACGCTTCAACAAGACCTTAAAGGCGATGCTCAGGAAGGTCGTTGAAAAGGATGGGCGAGACTGGGACTACCTGCTCCCATTTTCTACTTTTCTCCGTCAGAGAAGTTTCTCAAGCCTCCACTGACATCGCCAATGAAACCTGGAAGGCTGAGGTACGCCCCACTGCAGCATCATCGAACATGTCACCCAGTTACAGGAGGGAATAGCAAAGGTGATGCCCATCATGAAGGAACATCTCCTCCAGGCGCAGGAAGCCCAGGCGAGGGTGTATAACTGGTCGGCAAGACTAAGACAGTTCCAGCTTGGGGATTGCTTTCTGGTTCTCATTCTCACCGTTGAAAGTAAGTTCCTGGCCAAGTGGCAAGGCCCATATGAGGTGGTGGAGAAACTTGGTGAAGTGAACTACAGAGTCCATCAGCCTTGCCGAAGAAAGCCACACCAGGTGTACCATATAAATGTGCTCAAGCCATGGCAAGACGGGGAACCCGTTGGAACTCCTTGCCTGGGAGTCACTCCTGAATGCCAGGTGGAAGATGTCATGATAGCGGAGACCCTTTCACCAGCCCAGAAGCAACAGTGTCTGGGATCTGCTCTAGCAGAATCTTGACCTGTTCGCGGGGTTGCCAGGATATACCCAGGTAGTAGAACATGACGTGCTAACAGAGCCACATGTAAGGGTGAACCTGAAGCCATACCGGATTCCTGAAGCATGCTGAGAGGTGATCTCGGCCGAGATGAAGAGGATGTTAGACCTCGGTGTGATAGACGAGTCAAAGAGTGGTTGGACAAGCCCAATCGTCCTCATGCCAAAACCTAACAGAGAGTTGAGGTTTTGTAATGACTACCGCCAGCTGAATGAGGTGTCCAAGTGTAACGCATACCCAATGCCCTGCGTCGACGAGCTCATCAACAGGCTGGGACTGGTGAGGTATATTACCACCCTCGACCTGACAAAGGGCTATTGGCAGATCCCCATGTCCCAGACCGGCCAAGGAGAAGACGGCTTTCTTGACTCCCAAATTTTGCCATGATGCACAGACGAATCTCCCAAAAGGCACCAAACCAACCATGGTAAAGTGGATGGAGGAAACAGAGATGGCGTTTCAACAGTTGAAGCTAGCATTTGTAAGCAGCCGGTCCTGGTCGCACCAGACTTTAAGAAAGAATTTGTGGTCCAGACAGACGCCTCAGAGGTGGGCCTAGGAGCTGTTCTTTCTTGAGATATAAATGGGGAAGAATATCCCATTCTCTATCTGAGCCAGAAGCTTTCGTCCTGCGAGAAGAACTACGCAATAGTAGAAAAAGAGTGTTTAGCCATAAAGTGGGCCGTAGATACACGAAGATATTACCTACTAGGCCGGAAATTTAGATTGGTGTCAGACCATGCTCCTTTGAGATGTTTGAGGGAAAAAAGGGGTAAAAATGCCAGGTTAACTACATGGTTCCTAGGTCTTCAGGAATTTAACTTTCACGTGGAGCATAGGCCCGGGAAGTTACAGGGAATGCTGATACCCGCTCTAGGATTCCCTGTCTGGTATCAGAAGGTGCCCAAACCCCTGGCTTTGGTTAGAGGGGGGAATATGTGACAGGGGCACTGGTGTTATATGCGAGGGGAGGTATGTGTCACAGCAGCTGCTAGCCTGTGTGAACTGAAACCTATAAACTTTCCTCCAGCATGTTATGTGTTGAGGGTTAATTCCTAAAGGGTGTGTGGTTTTATGTGAATGGCAAAGAGGGTGGGAGGCCATTCACACTACCTCCCCTCAGGGTGTGGCTGAGCAAGATTAAAAGCTCAGTCACTATTTTTATTTCTGTTGTTGTGGTTTGGAGAGGTAAGGTCTCCAGACTGGGAAAGCTTCAGCTCAGGATGGAGCTGAAGGCTGGGACTACAACCCGGGTGGGTAAATCCCACACTCATATGGACTGTGCTATCGGTTATCTTTTGTTTTGTAGTTTTGCCAGTAAGGCCGTGTTTATTTCGCTGGAGTTGCAGAGCTTTATGTCGTATAATAAAGCCTGCAGAGAAAGCCCGGTTCCTGAGTCTACTTTCAGAGGCGGCCGAGCGAGTCGTCTTACCACTATATATATATATATATATATATATATATATATATATACACAAACACAGTACAGACCAAAAGTTTGGACACACCTTCTCATTTAAAGTTTTTTCTGTATTTTCATGACTATGAAAATTGTACATTCCGGTGACCTCCCGCCCACACTCTGGTCATTCACCTATCAAACATGCCATTTTAAATCTGCCTGATTATCCCTCTCTGCACCTAGTATGCAGGAGAAGACTTCCATGTTTCACGTCACTGAAGCTAACAGCCTCGGGGAAACATATCTCCCCTCCAGTATTCTGCCGGTGACTTTGTCGTAATATTACATAACACATCCTAGATCTGAATGAATGAAATATTCTCATTGAATACTTTATGTACAAAGTTTGAATGTGCTGACAACAAAATCACACAAAAATCAGCAATGGAAATCAAATTTATTAACCAATGGAGGCCTGGATTTGGAGTCCCCAAAATGAAAGTGGAAAAACACACTACAGGCTGATCCAACTTTGATGTAATGTCCTTAAAACAAGTCAAAATGAGGCTCAGTATTGTGTGTGGCCTCCACAGGCCTGTATGACCTCCCTACAACGCCTGGGCATGCTCCTGATTAGGTTGCGGATGGTCTCGTGTGGGATCTCCTCCCAGACGTGGACTAAAGCAGCCGCCAACTCCTGGACAGTCTCTGGTGCAACGTGACGTTGGTGGATGGAGCGAGACATGATGTCCCAGATGTGCTCAATTGGATTAAGATCTGGGGAAGAAATGCCACTCCACACCATTACTGACCCACTGCCAAACCGGTCATGCTGAAGGATGTTGCAGGCAACAGATCGCTCTCCACGGCGTCTCCAGACTCTGTCACGTCTGTCACATGTGCTCAGTGTGAACCTGCTTTCATCTGTGAAGAGCACAGGGCGCCAGTGGCGACTTTGCCAATCCTGGTGTTCTGTGGCAAATGCCAAGTGTCCCGCACAGTGTTGGGCTGTGAGCACAACCCCATCTGTGGATGTCAGGCCCTCATACCACCTTCATGGAGTCGGTGTCTAACCGTTTGTGCAGACACATGCACATTTGTGGCCTGCTGGAGGTCATTTTGCAGGGCTTTGGCAGTGCTCCTCCTGTTTCTCCTTCCACAAAGGCGGAGGTAGCGGTCCAGCTGCTGGGTTGTTGCCCTCCTACGGCCCCCTCCACGTCTCCTGGTATACTGGCCTGTCTCCTGGTTGCGCCTCCAGCCTCTGGACATTACGCTGACAAACACAGCAAACCTTCTTGCCACAGCTCGCATTGATGTGCTATCCTGGATGAGCTGCACTACCTGAGCAACTTCTGTGGGTTGTAGAGTCCGTCTCATGCTACCACGAGTGTGAAAGCACAACTAACATTCAAAAGTGACCAAAACATCAGCCAGAAAGCATTGGTACGGAGATGTGGTCTGTGGTCCCCACCTGCAGAACCACTCCTTTCTTGATAATTGCCAATAATTTCCATCTATTGTCTATTCCATTTGCACAACAGCATGTGAAATTGATTGTCAATCAGTGTTGCTTCCTAAGTGGACAGTTTGATTTCACAGAAGTTTGATTTACTTGGAGTTATGTTCTGTTATTTAAGTGTTCCCTTTATTTTCTTTGAGCAGTGTATATATATATATATATATACATACACATACATACATACACACACACACACACACACACACAGGTGTATCTAGGTTTTTTTTTCAGGCACCTGGGGCAAAAATTCAGTTTGCCTCTTAACACCCTTCCCATCCCAAGCACGTATGTGATTTGAAAACTTAGTCATGTGCCGACTAGCTTCTCTTCCTAATTCTCTCAAATGTTCAGTGAAATACTGAGAGAAGCAGCAAGAAAAGCTAGTTGTCATGTGCCCGTAAGTATAAAATTTGTAAATGAGTGAAGCGGCCATGTGATGCCGCTGGAACCTGCAAGCAGAGCTGAATCCTGGCAGTGAGTACATGTTAAATATACTTATTTCTGTATTTTTTTTTTTTATAGAGGACTTCTAATCAGATGCGATTGTTCAAAGAATATTTCACGATATTCTTATAAAAAAAATGTAGCAGTTTATTCTGGGACCATACAGTCCCTTTTCATTCAGACGCCGACGGATAGTACGGGTTGACACTGTTGTACCCTCGGCCTGCAGGGCAGCTTGAACTTGTTTGGATGTTTGTCGAGGTTCTTTATCCACCATCCGCACAATCTTGCGTTGAAATCTCTCGTCAATTTTTCTTTTCCGTCCACATCTAGGGAGGTTAGCCACAGTGCCATGGGCTTTAAACTTCTTGATGACACTGCGCACGGAAGACACAGGAACATTCAGGTCTTTGGAGATGGACTTGTAGCCTTGAGATGCTTCCTCACAATTTGGTTTCTCAAGTCCTCAGACAGTTCTTTGGTCTTCTTTCTTTTCTCCATGCTCAATGTGGTACACACAAGGACACAGGACAGAGGTTGAGTCAACTTTAATCCATGTTAACTGACTGCAAGTGTGATTTAGTTATTGCCAACACCTGTTAGGTGCCACAGGTAAGTTACAGGTGCTGTTAATTACACGAATTAGAGAAGCATCACATGATTTTTCAAACGGTGCCAATACTTTTGTCCACCCCCTTTTTTAGGTTTGGTGTGGAATTATATCCAATTTGGCTTTAGGACAATTCTTTTTGTGTTTTTTTCATTGAAGACAAATTAAATGAAGAGAATAATACCAAAGAATTTGTGATTGCAATAATTTTCAGGAAGAAACTGAGTATTATCTGACAGAATTGCAGGGGTGCTAATACTTTTGGCCAGCACTGTATGTCCGACCTTGTCAGCTGTTTTCCTCAGCGCGTAGATCCTAGGATTGAGCTGTGTAGTGTAGAATGGAAAGAGAGCCAGAACCTTCCTCCCTGTATGGGTTATATAGGCCCCTCACAGCACTTGTTCTTCTGCATATGGCACTAACTTACACTGAGCTAAAAATACAAGAATGCCTGAATGTCTTGTCAGCAAAACCTACCACGTGCAATCTATGTGTCTGAGAATTGAGAATAAAAAATGAATATCTATAATTAATATTTAACAGTATATTACACGATGTTAGGATTGGTATACTACAGGGCTTCATTTTATAATTAAAGGGCTTGTCCAGGTTTTGAGATAAAAGTCTGCAGTTACTGTATGTGACTGCAGATTTCTGAATTCTTACAGCACATGCACTGCACACTTTTAGGATTTTCCCCTGCCAGTGGCAAGAGTGGACAGTCATGTGAGCTCAAGTACACGATTTGTATACATCTGTCAGCATTTCGGCTAGACATGTCTGGCCTTGCTCAATTCATTTTCATAGAGTGAGGCCACGCATGTCTAGTCGGCTTGTGATGGCATGCATGCAAATTGCCGGCACCAGAGAATCCTGACAGCGTGCAGGGTGCACTGAAAATTCAGAGGTCTGCAGTCACATAGAATGACTGCAGACTCATCACAAACCAGGTGCCTTATACAGTTATATGAAAAAGTTTGGGCACCCCTATTAATCTTAAGCTTAATGTTTTATAAAAATTGGTGTTTTTGCAACAGCTATTTCAGTTTGATATATGTAATAACTGTTGGACACAGTAATGTTTCTGCCTTGAAATGAGGTTTATTGTACTAACAGAAAATGTGCAATCTGCATTCAAACAAAATTTGACAGGTGCATAAGTATGGGCACCTCACCAGAAAAGTGACATTAATATTTAGTAGATCCTCCTTTTGCAAAAATAACAGCCTCTAGTCGCTTCCTGTAGCTTTTAATGATTTCCTGGATCCTGGATGAAGGTATTTTTGACCATTCCTCTTTACAAAACAATTCCAGTTCAGTTAAGTTTGATGGTCACCGAGCATGGACAGCCCTCTTCAAATGATCCCACAGATGTTCAATGATATTCAGGTCTGGGTACTAGGATGGCCATTCCAGAACATTGTAATTGTTCCTCTGCATGAATGCCTGAGTAGATTTGGAGCGGTGTTTTGGATCATTGTCTTGCTGAAAGATCCATCCCCTGTTTAACTTCAACTTTGTCACTGATTCTTGAACATTATTGTCAAGACTCTGCTGATACTGAGTGGAATCCATGCGTCCCTCAACTTTAACAAGATTCCCGGTGCCAGCATTGGCCACACAGCCCCAAAGCATGATGGAACCTCCAACAAATTTTACTGTGGGTAGGAAGTGTTTTTCTTGGAATGCTGTGTTTTTTTGCCGCCATGCATAACGCCTTTTTGTATGACCAAACAACTCAATCTTGGTTTCATCAGTCCACAGGACCTTCTTCCAAAAAGAAATTGGCTTCTCCAAATGTGCTTTTGCATACCTCAGCCGACTCTGTTTGTGGCGTGCTTGCAGAAACGGCTTCTTTCGCATCACTCTCCCATACAGCTTCTCCTTGTGCAAAGTGCGTTGTATAGTTGACCGATGCACAGTGACACCATCTGTAGCAAGTTGATGCTACAGCTCTCTGGAGGTGGTCTGAGGATTGTCCTTGACTGATCTCACCATTCTTCTTCTCTGCCTTTCTGATGTTTTTCTTGGCCTGCCACTTCTGGCCTTAACAAGAACTGTCCCTGTGTTCTTCCATTTCCTTACTATGTTCCTCACAGTGGAAACTGACAGGTTAAATCTCTGAGACAGCTTTTTGTATCCTTCCCCTGAACAACTATGATGAAGAATCTTTGTTTTCAGATCATTTGACAGTTGTTTTGAGGAGCCCATGATGCCACTCTTCAGAGGAGATTCAAACAGGAGAACAACTTGCAAGTGGCCACTTTAAGTAGCTTTTCTCATGATTGCATACACCTGGCTATGAATTTCAAGGCTCAATGAGGTTACAAAACCAAAAAAAGTGCTCAGTAAGTCAGTAAAAAGTAGGTAGGAGTATTTAAAACAAGAAAATGAAAAGGGTGCCCATACTTATGCACCTGTCAAATTTTGTTTGAATGCTGATTGCACATTTTCTGTTAGTACAATAAACCTCATTTCAAGGCAGAAACATTACTGTGTTCAACAGTTATTACATATATCAAACTGAAATAGCTGTTGCAAAAAACCCAATTTTTTATAAAACATTAAGCTTAAGATTAATAGGGGTGCCCAAACTTTTTCATATAACTGTAGATGACGTTGTCTCTGGAGTCGTTCTCTCTCTATTCGTCATCTTGTCCAGATGATATGATGACTTTTCACAGCCACAGCTCATCTCTGCAGACGGTGTCAATATTTTTATTTGAGAGCATTATATCTGGCCTACGCCCCTGAATAAATAACTGAACCCTTACTATATTTCCTGCACAAAATATGACCCACACACTGTCCATCTTATGGCACATGCCCTCCACACTACCTTCTCCTTTCCATACTGGGCCTCCTCTTCACACTGTCCTCTCACAGTGTCCCCCCTATAAGGCCCAATCTCTATACTTTGCCCCCTCATCACACTCTCCTTCCTTGGTATCATGTCCCCTCCCGGCTGTGCCCTTACACTATCCCCCAATGCTTCCACCCTCACTACTCAGTCTCTATTCTGTGCCCGCTCACACTTTTCTCCCCTATACTGTCTCCTCACACTATTCCACTCAATAGTCTCCTCAAACGTTTCCCTCTCCCTCCTCATACAGTCTCCTCTCACATCCCCTCTGCTAACCATACAGTCTCCTCATATATTTCCCCCCTCGCTCTCCATACTGCCTCCTCACCGATCCCCTATACACTGTGTGCAGAATTATTAGGCAAGTTGTATTTTAGAGGATTATTTTTATTATTGATCAACAACTATGTTCTCAATCAACCCAAAAGACTCATAAATATCCAAGCTTAATATTTTTGGAAGTTGGAGTGGTTTTTTTTTAGATTTGGCTATCTTAGGAGGATATCTGTTTGTGCAGGTAACTATTACTGTGCAGAATTATTAGGCAACTTAATAAAAACCAAATATAATCCCATCTCACTTGTTTATTTTCACCAGGTAAACCAATATCAGTGTACAAAATTTAGAAATAAACATTTCTGACATGCAAAAACAAAACCCCAAAAAATTAGTGATCAATATAGCCACCTTTCTTTATGATGACACTCAACAGCCTTCCATCCATAGATTTTCAGCTGCTTGATCTGTTTTCGATCAACATTGCGTGCAGCAGCCACCACAGCCTCCCAGACACTGTTCCGAGAGGTGTACTGTTTTACCTCCCCGTAGATCTCACATTCTATGATGGACCACAGGTTCTCTATGGGGTTCAGATCAGGTGAACAAGGGGACAATGTCATTATTTTTTCTTCTTTTAGACCTTTACTGGCCAGCCACGCTGTGGAGCAGTTGAATGCATGTGATCTAGCATTGTCCTGCATGAAAATCATGTTTTTCTTGAATGATACCGACTTCTTCCTGTACCACTGCTTGAAGAAGTTGTCTTCCAGAAACTGGCAGTAGGTCTGGGAGTTGAACTTCACTCCATCCTCAACCCGAAAAGGTCCCACAAGTTCATCTTTGATGATACCAGCCCATACCAGTACCCCACCTCCACCTTGCTGGCGTCTGACTCGGAGTGGAGCTCTCTGCCCTATACTGATCCAGCATCTGGCCCATCCATCTGGCCCATCAAGAGTCACTCTCATTTCATCAGTCCATAGAACCTTTGAAAAATCAATCTTAAGATATTTCTTGGCCCATTCTTGACATTTTATCTTACGTTTCTTGTTCAAAGGTGGTCGTTTTTCAGCCTTCCTTACCTTGGCCATGTCCCTGAGTATCGCACACCTTGTGCTTTTTGATACTCCAGTAACGTTGCAGCTCTGAAATATGGTAAAACTGGTGGTAATGGCATCTTGACGCTTGATTTTCCTCAATTCATGGGCAGTTATTTTGCGCCTCTTTTGGCCAACACGCTTCTTGAAACCCTGTTGGCTATTTGCCATGAAATGCTTGATTGTTCGGTGATCACTCTTCAAAAGTTTGGAAATTTCAAGACTGCTGCATCCCTCTGCAAGACATCTCACAATTTTGGACTTTTCAGAGCCCGTCAAATCTCTCTTCTGACCCATTTTGCCAAAGGAAAGGATGTTGCCTAATAATTAAGCACACCTTATATAGGGTGTTGATGTCATTAGTCAACACCCCTCCTCATTACAGAGATGCACACCACCAGATTTACTTAATTGGTAGTTGGCTCTCAAGTCTATGCAGCTTGGAGTAGGACAACATGTATAAAAAGTATCATGTGATCAAAATACTAATTTGCCTAATAATTCTGCACACAGTGTACTGTGTCTGCACCCATCTCATCACCCTTGCTCTCCATACTGTGACTGCATACATTCCCCCCTTGCTGCTTATACTGTATATGTACCCACCCCCCACTCACCATACTGTTGTCTGTACCCATCCACCCACTAACCATATTGTCCGCACCCATCCCCCTCATAAGTTTCCTCATACATTCCCCCCTCGCTCCACATATGGTGTCCGTATCCATCCCACCACTCACTCCTGCTGCTGCTTGACACACCCTTGCATGGGAGTTAAAAACTCTCAGTTTTCTCCAGGCAATTGCTGGTGATACTTCTATATTGGCTGGCTTCTTCTCTGGTGCCCTTGGAGGACAGTTGGCGTTACTCCTCTGGTGTCTACTCAAGCTAAGTTAATCCCCTTTGTTTCGCTACCTTGTTGTCTTTAGTTTGTAGTGGGGCCTGACCAGTGCTCACCCCTCCCCCTCCCTCTCTAGGGACATACAGGGTTTAAGGTCCTGCTCGGCGATTGGTGTGGAACCAATATAGGGACGGTCAGTAGAGACGTATAGCTCTACATTCTGTAGATGGGCAACTGATACAAAATGGGATGACCCAGTGCTCAGAAGCCAATTTTGTCAGGGCCTTACTGAAAGGTTGTCTTTGGCCATACATGTTGATAGACGACTTCAGGCTAGGTGGGTGAGACCACCTTCTCCGGAGCCCTCTTTTTGGAGTAATGCCTCTTTGCCGGGGGAGTAGTCTGGGGATGAGCCAGTACTGAGGGAGGTGGAAGAACCCATGCAGTTAGGGGGTGCCTCTGCATCGTACATTTCCCCTGAGATCCGCAAAAAAAGGGTGTGTGGGGTTTTTTTTGTGGAAAAAAGGGACATTTTATTGGGGCCTCTTCCTCGATTCTTAAGCAAAAGGAAACCCAATTAAACCTTGGTAGTCTGGAGTTGGATAATCAAGGGGTGCGTTTATCATCAACCTGCAGTTCTCGGTTTGTCCTGACAGCAGAGGTGGTGCTAGAGAGCAAGACTGGGAAAATTTCTGTGTTTGTTGACAGTGAAGCTGGAGTCAGCATGGTTGATGCTGAGTTTGTGAGAACTCATGGTCTTGCTTGCTGTACTTTAGCAAAGCCCATTCCCATCTTAGCCATCGACTCAGCACCACTTGCACAGAAAGCTCTAACTCAGATTGTACATAATGTAAGACTGAGGGTGGGGTCGGTTCATTGTGAGATAATCCCTTGCTATGTGCTGGACAGTCTTCCTACCCCAATTGTACTGGGTCTACCCTGGTTGGTAAAACATAATCCGTTGATGGATAGGCAATCCAGAGAGATCATTGAGTGGGGAGATTACTGCCATAAGCACTGTTTAAACATTTACCTTTCTACAGTCTCTACAGAGACCTTACCTGTGTTTTTGTCTGGTTTTGAGGATGTTATTTCTGAGAGGTGGTGTCAGGATTTGCCTCCTCATTGTGCATATGACTGTCATATTAACCTGACCCCAGGCACTAAACTACCAAATTCCAGACTGTATAATCTTTCTGGCTCTGAGAGACAAGCCATGAAGGATTTCATTGCGGAAAGTCTGGAGAAGGGACATATCAGACCCTCATCTTCGCCCGTAGCAGCAAGATTGTTTTTCGTGAAGAAAAAAGATCGCGGTCTACGTCCATGTTTAGATTTCCGGGGATTAAAGCAAATTACCCTCCAGGATCCATACCCTCTTCCTCTGATTCCAGATTTGTTCAGCCAGGTTGTGGGAGCTAAGGTGTTCTCCAAGTTGGATTTAAGGGGAGCCTACAATCTGGTTAGAATCAGAGAGGGGGGTGAATGAAAAACAGCGTTCAATACCCCGGAAGGGCATTTAGAGAGTCTGGTTATGCCTTTCGGTTTGACCAATGCACCTGCAGTGTTCCAACATTTCATTAATGATATTTTCCATCATTTGGTGGGTAGGTTTATGGTGGTCTATCTGGATGATATTTTGGTTTACTCACCTGATTTTGAGACATGTTAAACAGGTGCCTCAGATATTAAGAGATAAACTATATGCCAAATTAGAAAAGTGTGTTTTCGCCGTCCAGGAGGTTCAGTTTTTGGGGTACCTGTTGTCATCTTTGGGTTTTCAGATGGATTCAGAGAAGATCCGTGCTGTCCTTGATTCGGACCGTCCCGAGAACCTGAAGGCTCTACAGCGTTTTTTGGGCTTTACTAATTTTTACCGTAAATTTTTCCAAAATTATTCAGTAATTGTGAAACCCTTCACTGACATGACCAGGAAGGTGGGGGTTGGAGCTGTGTTGTCTCAGGGTCAGTCTCCTGATAAATGGTGTCCATGCGCTTTCTTTTCTAAGAAATTATCTTCGGCTGAAATTATGACGTGGGTAATAGGGAGCTTTTGGCGATTAAGTTGGCGTTCGAAGAATGGCGACATTGGTTGAAGGGGGCTGTCCATCCTATTACTGTTATCACAGACCATAAGAAGCTGTTATATCTTCAATTGGATAAATGTCTCAATCCTATGCAAGCTAGATGGTCCCTGTTTTTCACTAGGTTCCATTTTATTGTCACTTTCCGTTCAGGGGTTAAAAACATCAAGGCTGATGTTTTGTCCCGGAGCTTCACTGGTGGTGGTGACCATGAGAGCAGTGCCCCAATTTTGCAGAAGGGGGCAGTCATTTCGGCATTGTACCCTGACCTGGAAGCTCAGGGGGACGTCCCTGCCTCCTGCCCTTTGGGGAGGTTATTTGTACCATCTAATTTACGCCATAAAGTAATTCGGGAACATCATAACTCGGTGTTTGCTGGTCATCCACGTGGTAAGGCAACAGTGGACCTCCTTTCTCGTCGTTTTTGGTGGCCGGGGTTGAATCGGGATGTGGTTGAGCAGGTGTCTGCTTGCAGTATTTGCGCGTGTTCTAAAGTATCACATACTCGTCCATCTGGTCCTCTTCTTCCACTTTCTTTTCTTAGCAGGCCATGGACACACTTGTCCATGGATTTTATTACTGACCTACCATTATCTGCAGGCAAGACTGTGGTTCTGGTAGTTGTAGATAGGTTCAGTAAAATGGTTCATTTCATTGCATTACCGTCACTTCCGAATGCCAAGACTCTTGCTCAGGTTTATTAATTATTTTATTAATGAGATTGTGAAGCTTCACGGGGTTCCCTCTGATGTAGTGTCAGATCGGGGGACCCAGTTTCTTTCTAAGTTTTGGAAAGCTTTCTGTACTCGACTGGGGGTGCAGCTGTCCTTTTCCACTGCCTTCTATCCTCAGTGGAATGGACAGACTGACCGCATTAATCAGAATTTAGAGACTTACCTCAGGTGTTTTGTCTCCGTAAACCAGGAGGATTGGGCATCTTACTTACCGTTGGCCGAGTTTGCTATTAATAATCATCGCCAATAATTTACCAGCAGGTCACCTGTTCTTTGGTGCATACGGTTTTCAGCCACAGTTTGGTACTTTTAGTGGGGGAGGGGCTTCGGGAGTTACTGAGGAGGAATGTTTTGCTTTCCCTAGTGTTTGGGCTTCCTTCCCCGCTTCCCGTCATTGTGCACTTGGTTCTTCCCTCACCTTTCGTGACATTATTAGTGTGTTATTTTTTATTATTTTTAAATATATACTTTTTATAGTTTAATTATTTCTTTTTTACTTTTTTTAAACTTTTTTACTTAGTCCCTCTAAGGGACTTTCACTTTTTCACAGGTATAATGCATTGCAATGGACTAGCATTGCAGTGCATTATACCAATACTGAAAACTTCTGCTTTGAGCATGGCCTTAGAAGCTTTCCATAGCTTAGTGACCTGGGGTTCATCATGGCAACGATCGGACGCCAATCTAAAGGCAGAAGGAGCTCCCATTCTTCTGCCTGCCTCCTGAATGTTGGGATCACACTTGATCTCAGCATTTAGGGGGTTAACAGCCAGGGGCGGGGCTGAAACCGCTCCAGATTGCAGCACTGGCAGCGCTGAGCTCCTGCTCTGATCGGGCAGGAGGTGATGATATTTCAGAATTTCCTGCACGATCTTGCTGTGATCGGTCAGTCAGATTGACTGACCAATCACAGCCACCTGGGTGCGGCAACGGTCGGCATGGGTCCCTGCACCTGCTCCATGACGCTCAGCTGTCAGTGACTGCAGTCGGCATTGAACTGTCACTGCTTGTTTACACGCAGACAGTTCAGAGTCATAACGGGCACAGCACATCGTAGTGCGGGAACTGACACCCGGCCATGATGGGCTAACTCCATCATTGAACATAAGGGGTTAAAGTAAAATAGATGCTTGTTGTGACTTGCAGAAGTAGTGCTGTTGCTTTAAAAGCATTCAGCAACAATTAGAAGTAACACAAGCACAGGAGACAGGAAGTATTGTGCTCCAGAAGCATCCAGCAACTAGAGGGGTTAACACAGTCACAGGAAAAGGGGAGTGTTTTAGCAGAGCCCCAGGGGGATTGTGGGGACGTTGTTTACTGTTTGGCTGGAGTCAAAGAGAAAGGTAGTGTGTGTGTTCTGTATCTCACAGAAGCGCCCCTGCAAGTGAAAAGGATTCAAGTCAGGAGTGAAGCTAAGCACAGGTAAGGTAGAGTTCCTGAAATAGCAGTGCACAGTATTGTCAGGCAGAAAGATAAGGACTGGAAGAAATGGTGTCACGGGGATCATCTCCATCGGCAAACCCTCCCCCCATCCTCCATCTCACTGTGCTGTAAGGAATGCTGTGTTCATTAATGTGCATTTGGATTAAAACTGTGCTGTCCTGTACTACTGGAAAGACTGTGATCTGAAGGAAACTGTACTGTTTGTCACTGGAGCCTGTTGCTCATAAGACTTAACTTGCACTGGCTGAGCAGCTTCTTATTAAATGTTACTGTTCTACCGTTTATGAGGACTCTTGTCAAGTGTGTCTGGTCAGCAAGTGAAACAACCTACGTGTCTGTGCCTGAGGGTCAATACCCCTGTGTGCCTGAGAGAAGCTGCAGCATATGGTCTATGGTTGCACTGAGTAACTGTTCCCCCAGGATTCCAAAGAATTCATGTAATCTGTCTCGCCCCGATCTGAACCTAGTGGCGTGCGTGTAACATTGGTGGCCCGTACGGGGAGTCCTGTGCGGGAATTAGCGTGTAGAGGGAGAAGATGAAAACTGTCTGGAAAAACACAGCAGCACAGCACCTCAACTCAACTCTGCTACACCAGTTAAAGGAGACCAGCCCTAAAGAAAACTCACTAGAAGCAATGGATGTGGAAATACAAATGGACAGAATTAGTGAGCAGCTTCTTCAGTTAACCTGTGAAGAATTGAGAACAGTAGCAGAACATATAAAGATATCAGAAGAACAGATTTCTAAAGCACACAACGGCAGGCAACTGTTAGCTGCCATTAATGCAAAAATAGATAAGCTGGGAGAGAAAGAAGCTGAAGACATCATGGGGACATTCCTCCAGGAGCTAACACAGTTTCTAACCAGGTTGAATTTGGAGGATGGAGGGGCAGCACCAATTACCAAAAGAAGGAATCTCCGATTGCAGACTGAACTACAGGAATTGAAAGAACAACTCAAAGCCCTAACAACAGCCCTGCAGGAATCTACCAAAACCTCTGAACGGGTGACAGACTCAGACAGAACCTTTTACCTGCTCGGGTTAGATAAATCAGGAAGACCGTCCTCTCTAACACCACAAATCACCATAAGGAAAGAATTCAAGATCCTGGGACAGATTGGAGAGTGTGAACAGAAACTGAAACTGTCTTATATGAATTTGTTGCAGCAGATCAAAGCAGGCTTACAGAAAGACTACCGGCCAGATGAGATCCTTGATGTGGTGGTGAAAGCTGAACCTCCATAGTATGCTAGAAATGAAGAGTCAATTGACCTTGCAACAGCTGAAGATGATTTTAAAAGGGCACTATAAAGAAGAGAGTACTTCAGAATTGTTCCACTGACTCACTAACCTATCACAGAAAAATAATGAATCACCCCAAAGTTTCTTGTTCAGAGCAATTGAACTGAAGGATAGACTGTTTTTTGCATCCAGAGATGTAGAAGCGGAGGAGAGGTTTGATGCTGGACTAGTCCAGAAGAAGTACTTGAGATCATTGGAAACGGGGTTAATCAGCTAAGACATCAAGTTGCAGCTGAACCAGTACCTAGAAGATCCTGGTATTCTGGCCGAAGTCTTAATTGAAAAAGTGAATGAGGCAGCTAGTTTGGAGTCAGAGAGCGAACAAAAGTTAAAGAAAGGCTCTGCTCCTAAAATCACCAAAATGAGTCAGCTGAAGTTGGAGACCCCGGTGGCCAGTCTGAAGATAATCATGGAGACCCTCCAGTGCCACCTCCGAGAGGGAACCTTAAAGCACCAACAAAAGAGAGGACCGCCAGTGCTGACTGGGAAGAATTAATAGGAGAACTGCAAGCTGAGTTGATTGAGGTGAAAAATTTGATTTGTTCCAGGCCAAACCCTGTATCCCTCAGACCCAGGAGTGGGTTCCAAAACAGAAGATACCCGGCTTGTGAAGCGTGCCGTTCATCAGATCAGAGTACGGTGTGTGTCCACTATCTAAGATTTAGTGAGGAAGGACATTATGTCAAGGAATGCCAATGGTCACAGTCGTTTGGGTTAAAAGACAGGAGGTTGCCAGTGCGGGGCAACTGGTAACCGCGACACGGAGGAGGCCCTAGAAGCAAATCCAAATCTCACCAAACCTCAGAACGGTGCATGAGGTAAAGTGGCTGCATCAGTACTATCCCCAAGTGTGCTCCCGTCTACAACAGCTGCAAGAGAGGCAGGGGCATCAGTTACTTAATGCACAGTGCGGAGGTCAAACGATGTACTCCTGGGAGAAGGATTCCTCAGTCAGTAAAGATAGCCTCATCATCCTAATCTGTGAAAGGTGCCTTATATACTGCCAGCTAGATGGACTCTTGGTAAAAGCACTGTGGGACACAGGAGCCCAAGCGAGCCTTTTAAATGAAGAATGGAGACGGCGCTACCTGCCACATACCTGCCTTCGGTCACTAAAAGAACTCTTAGGACCAGTGGAACTCCACGGCAAAGCTGTCAACCAGACCGAAATCCCTTTCATAGGCTGGGTGGAAGTGACTTTCCAACTGAGGGCCACAAAGAACAGCAACACCATTGAGCTTTTGGTACCTTTTCTCATGACCAGAACGTGGCAGAGGATCCTATCCTGGGTTATAATGTAATCAGTGAGGTCATCACGAAACAAGGCAGGGACGCTGTAGGTGGATGCAATTGCCACATCACTTGCCATACCCAACGCCGTGGCGGAAAATGTGATTCATAGAGTAAAGAAAGCACAGAATACAATGGACCTAAAAGAAGTCAAGGTAGGCTGGTGCCCAACCATCATCCCTGCAAAACAAATGGTGGGGGTGAGGTGTGGAGTCCGGGTAGAATCGGGAAGAAAAGTCCAGAAAAGACTGTTCATGCCAAAAGACTCCTCAGAACTTCCGGAAGGCCTTGTTCAAGCTAAAATTTAGTTTTTTTTCTTTGTATATATTGCATTCTGTGCAAACCTGGGCGTGGCCTCCCTGCCTAGAGCTGGACAACACATTTAAAAAGCTTCCCTTGGCTGGTGTTCCTAGTTTGGGACCGGGGCCTCAGTCTGCTCTTATTCACACAGAGGTGAACTTTGACACATGGTAAGGTTTTTAATATTAGACAGAGCAGGTTCTATCCCGAACGGGTTCACCTTGTCGCTGGTGGGATGGCTTTCATACTATTTTTGATCAAAAACAGTGTTACTAAGAACCCTATTTTATTTAAATGCACTTGTTTTTTTATTTATTTACAGCAGGGTTTATTTTCATTTTGCTTCTTGTAGGTTTTTCTGATTCATGGCCATTGTGAAGCATGCATTTATGTGCTGCATGTATACCATTTTAAACCAAGCTCAAATTTTGTGTTTTTTACTTTGTATATTTTGCATTCTGTGCAAACCTGGGTGTGGCCTCCCTGCCAAGAACTGGACAGAACATTTAAAAAGCTTCCCTTGGCGGGTGTTCCTAGTTTGGGACCGTGGTCTCAGTCTGCCCTTATTCACACAGAGGTCAACTTTGACACATGGTAAGGTTTTTAATATTAGACAGAGTAGGTTCTATCCCGAACGGGTTCACGTTGTCGCTGGTGGGATAGCTTTCATATTATGTTTGATCAAAAACAGTGTTAGGCTGTGAGCTCACGATGCGTTTTTTAAGCGGTTCCGCAGCAGCAAAAACGCTGCAGAAATGCTTAAAAAACACATGGTAGAAGGCCTGCCATGTTCCCCAATGATAATCTGCATGTGCTGTGCACATGCTGCGGAAATTTCCGCTGCGGATTATCATTGCCGAAAAAAACGCAGCAATACCAATTATTTTGCGGAACGTTGCGTTTTCGCCGCCACTTACTTGCATTGGAACGCATGGATTCCGCATCACTGTATATGTAGATGTGCATTCCATGTGTTCCAATGTGCGGATGGTACCCGGGTGTGGAGGAGAGGAGACTCTCCTCCAGAACCCAGGTACCATAGTACCTGTAAAAAAAAGAATAAAATAAAAAATATATATTATATTTACCTTCTGGCAGCCCATGATGCGCTCGTCCTTTCATGCCGGCAGATCGCGATGGACTGAAGGACCTGCGCTGACGTCATAGTCATGTGACGGGTCGCGCAATGCTGACATCAGCAGGTCCTTCAGTGTACCGCGATCTGCCGGCAGCCAGGATGGAGGGAAGCAAGACTGCGGGGGCCATTGGAAGGTAAGTATAGATTTATTTTTTATTTTTGGACATTCTTACAGTCACACTATATAAATCCATGCCGGTTGCATGGATTTATATAGTGTGACCAAGTTGACAAGCACTTTCCAAGTGATGCTAAAATCGTGGTACACAGCAAAACCTTCTGGGAGCATGTTGAACATGTGAGGATTGTATTTCAGCGGTATCTACAACATGGAGTTAAATTGACCCCAAAGAAGTGTGAACTGTTCAAAAGTCAAGTCCGATTTCTAGGGAAAATTGTGTCCGGAGAAGGATATACCATGGACCCAGCAGAAATCGATCCGGTACTGGCCTTAAAAGACAAGCGGCCCTCTACTGTCGGGGAGTTGAGGCAGATTTTAGGATTCCTCTATCGTACTTACGTTTGGAACTTCTCCAGGATTGCCGCCCCACTATATCTCCTCTTAGGAGTGGGGGTGGACAGAGACAACACCACCCACGGAGAAAAAGAAGAACATGGGTAGGACCGGGCTTACAAGAAACAACGTCATTTCGTCCCAACAGCCCATTCTCTGGACAGCAGACCAACAGGAGGTATTGGAAGAACTAGCAGACTACCTGGTAAAACCACCCATCTTGGATATCCTGATTTCAATTTACCATTTGTTATTCATTGTGACTCTTCTCAAGTTGGACTGGGACTTGCACTGTATCAGCATCAAGATGGAAAAATGAGAGTCATCGGTTACGGTTCTAGAACGTTGACAGACGCTGAGAAGAATTACCATCTACATTCCGGAAAATTGGAGTTCCTGGCATTGAAATGGGCTATCTGTGAACGATTTAGAAATTATCTCTATTACAGCAAAGAGTTTGAGGTATACATTGATAACAACCCTTTGACCTATGTCCTTACTACAGCCAAATTAAATGCAATGGGTCAGAGATGGGTCGCTGAACTAGCTGACTTCGATTTCAGCATCAAGTACAGGCCAGGAAAATGCAATGCGGATGCTGATGGATTGTCAAGAATTCCACTAGAGCCTGAGGAGTTCATGCAAGAATGCTCGGAGGAAGTCAGTCTGGAAGCAATTGAGAGCACTACCCAAGCAGTACAAGCTCATCAGGAGGAAGACACATCATTGTGGTGTCCGTTGACGGTGGACACCACCATAAAAGCGAGAGAACAAGATCACCCCCGGTCTATTCAACAACTACCAAAAGGGAAAATCCATAGAGCACAATGGGAAGATCAGATAATTGGTAGAATACTACTTTATGTGGACCAAAATCGGTTTCCAAGTAAACGGGAGAGAGACAATGAGTCATCAGCAGTATCTGTTTTAATTAAAGAATGGATGAAGCTCTACCTCAGTGAAGACGGTATCCTGTATCGTAAAGGAGGACAAAACCGGCAGTTGGTACTACCCAGTGTATTCCGTAGGTTGGTCTTCAAAGAACTCCATGAAAACATGGGACACCTGTGAGTGGAAAGGACAACGAATTTGATCCGTGAACGTTTCTTCTGGCCGTACATGCAGATTGATATTGAGAGGTACATGACCAGGGAGTCACGTATCTCTCAATATCATCCGAACACATCAACCTGGGCACCTATGGGCAACATCCAAACTATATATCTGTTTTAGATGGTCTCAATAGACTTTCTACATCTAGAGACGTGCAAGGGTGATTACGAATACATCTTAGTGGTGATGGACCATTTCCCTCGATTTGCTCAAGCATATGCCACCACCAATAAATCAGGTCGAACAGCGGCAGAGAAAATCTTCAATGATTTTGCTTTGAGGTTTGGGTTCCCTACGAGTTTACACCACGACCAAGGAAGAGAATTTGAGAACCAGCTCTTGGCCAAGCTAGGAAAGTACTGTAGAATTCAGAGATCCCACACAACACCCTATCACCCAGAGGGTAATGGACAAGTGGAATGTTTTAACTGGACATTATTGTCGATGTTGTGCACTTTAACAGCTGATAAGAAGAAAGACTTGAAGAGATGTCTGTCAAAAGTGGTACATGCCTATAACTGTACAAAGAGCAATGCAACAGGTTACTCACCCTTTTTCCTATTGTATGGACGATCGCC
Organism: Phyllobates terribilis; assembly: GCF_046119375.1. Classification (NCBI taxonomy): domain Eukaryota; kingdom Metazoa; phylum Chordata; class Amphibia; order Anura; family Dendrobatidae; genus Phyllobates; species Phyllobates terribilis. Next base: position 32,268,092 of record NW_027362765.1, on the reverse strand, counting down.
AAGACTGCCAATCGACATCCTGTTCGATACTCCGGTGTCAGAGACTTACAGAACGTATCCGGAGTGTGTTCGGAAATGGAAGGAACGGATGGCAGAGGCATACAACATAGTGTCCAAAGTGGTTACGCAAGAGTAAGGAGTACTATGGTCGAAAATGTTATGGAGCAGAATTGGCACCGGGAAGCCGGTGCTAGTCAAGAACGCACGTGAGAAAGGCGGTCCAGGAAAACTTTGTTCGTACTGGGAAGACAAGGTGTATGTGGTCGAAAGGGGGAAACCTGATGACAGCCCAGTGTATGAAATCCGATGGGAAATGGGAGGCAAGAAAACCAGAATAGTACATCGGAGTTTACTACTACCCTGTGATTATCTCCCACCACAACAAGACTTCCCAGAAGTAGACCGACATCGTCCGAGATCGGCTAAGGGACCACCACAGACTGAAGCTCCGGAGGTGGATAGTGACCTTGAAAGTTCCGATGGAGAGGAACACACCGTTGTATTTCTCGGACCGACAAGGAGAGGGATGTACCATCCTCAGGAAGTCCTGAGGCTCCAGAGTTCGTACCAAGGAGTGCAGATGAAGTCCAATTCAGATCTGATGATCGAACACCAGCCCCTGAAGAGACCGATCGACACTCAGGAGGAGCAGAATTACCAGACCGTGCGGAAACAAGCGACTCAGGAGAAGTACAGGAACTTACAGAGGCAGCTCCAAGAACATCTGAGGAGGCACGGGAAATGAGTGCGTCGGAAGAAACTTCTGTGACCGAAGAACCCGTGGTCATCTCTGAGGAACAACCCACCAGGAGGATGTCGGATGGTCTTCATTGAGAGGCACAGAACCATGGTATAGTCCGCTGCTACCTGGTGGCTGATACTATAATTGCATTTAAATAAAATTGTCTCCTCCCCGGCAGACTATACCTCACCTGCTGAAGCCAGGCTTCCTCAGTTTTGTGAAAAAGCAGTAGGAGGAGAAAATAAAATAATTAAGGCAAGAAGAAACAAAACTGTATGCCCAACCGGGCAACCAAGAGAGGGAGCTGTGTCCCGCAATAAAGACCATGAGAAACAAATTTTGCGGTAAGTAAAAAATCTATTTTTCTCTTTTGTCTTTGGGGGACACAAAACCATTGGACATCCTAAAACGGTCCCTAGGGTGTGATTATTAGATATCATACTGTTACCGGTATTAGATATCATGCCCAAATAGCTGCTTTACAGAGCTGCAAAATCGATGCCTGATGACAAACTGCCTAGGAAGCTCCCACCGCTCGCATAGCGTGTCCCCTAATTTTAAATGGGGCCACCTTGGCCTTAGACTTAGCCTTATAAGCCTGGATAATAGCAATCTTGAAACAGCGGGCAATGCTTGCTTTAAAAGCATCCTCACTCCTATGAGGGACTTCAAGTATAACAAATAAGAAATCAGAATGCTTAAATAAGGCAGTGTCCGATAAATAATATCTTACTGCTCTAAGGAAAAACTAGAAACTACCTTCGGGAGAAAAGACAGAACTGGCCTCAACACTACCGTATGCGGATGTAGAATTAGGTAAGGAGTGTGACAAGACAGAGCTGCAAGCACCGAGACCTTCGTAATAGAAATGATGGCTATAAAGAAAGCTACCTTATTAGAAAGAAAAAGCGTAGAGATCTCTCTGATCGGCTCAGAAGCCGGCCACTGAAGATCCTCCAAAACAATATTCAGATCCCAAGGGTCTGCAGGAGTCCGATAAAGTGGCTTAACGGGTGCCACCCCCTGGAGAGCACTCTTAACCTGGTGTTTAGATGCTAAATCCCTCTGAAACAGAATAGCCAGGGAGGACACCAGATCCCTGAGGGAGTTATGCGCCAGCTCTGCTTCCAATCCAGACTATAAGAAGGAGAGCAGCAATGGCAAGGAAAAATATATTGGCTTAGTACTGGTAGACTCACAACAACGAAAATAGGCCTGCGATCGCCTGGAGTTCCCGGGACCTTGTCACAAATTTCGGCACCTTGTGATTTAGTCTGGATGCCAATAAATCTACCCCACTGCCGACAAATCTGCTTGAACACCTCTGGGTGAAGAACCCACTCTGTTGGGGTAGTTACTTGCGACTTAAAAAGTCCACCTCCCTGTTGTCTAGTCCTGATATATGAAGTGGCGAGATTAGAAGAACTTTTTCCTCTGCCCATTCCAAAATCCCTGTGACCTCCGTCATGGCAGAAGGACTTTGTGTGCCCACCTGATTGATTAACACCCCCTGGACTAAGTGCTGCCAATGTAAAAGGGCCAGCCGGACAGCTGTGAGCTCCAGCGTGTTGATTGGGACTGTCAAGTGATGGAAAATTGACCCCCCCCACATCCGGACAGGCTGGCATCCGTGGTGAGGACGTGTAACTGATTGGGACGCAAAGAGCAACCCCGAACAGGGGTGACGTCAATCACCATCTGTGAGACTGGCGTCAGTGAAGGGGGAGACGAATAGATCGATCCGGGGACTGTATTGATCTGTCCCTAGAGGCTAGGAGCATGTTCAGTAGAGGCCTTGACCGAATTTGAGCAAATGGCAATGCCGTCCAAAGTCGCCACCATCATTCCCAGGACCTTCATGCAAAATCGAAGGGATTGCCTGCCCAGTCATTTCAAAATTCAGATGGACATATGAAGAGATAATCTCTTCTCCTCCGGAAGAAATACCAATGTCTGAACAGTGTCGAACCATTCACAGAAACCGTAGCCGATGTGTTGGAACTAAAACAGACTTTGTCCTGTTGACAATCCAACACAATAGCTCCAAAGTCTGAAGAACGAACTGTAGGCGCTCTAGATTTTGCGCAAAGGATGGCGCTTTGACAAAAATGTCGTCCAGATGGGGGAAAACAGTTATTCTCCTGGACGGTAGCAATACCATAACCGTGGCCAGGATTTTCGTGAATATCCTGGGCACTGTGGCCAGTCCAAATGGGAGCGTCTTGAACTGATCTTGATTGACCGCAAAGCGAATAAATCGCTGATGGGCTGGAAAAGGAAAAATTAGCACATGCAAATAAGCATCTTGAATATTTACCGAAGAAACAAATTCCACGTCTTCCATGGATGTGACCACTGAACAGAGCGACTCCATTTTGAATTGACGAAGCCAAACTCATTTGTTCAGGCGCCTTAAACCTAAAATAGGCCACACAGAGCTGTCTTTTTTGGGATAATAGGTTTGAATAAAACCCCTTGAAGCACTCTGAAGTGAGAACACCTACAACCTACCTGAAGCATGGAAGCTATTGACTGGTCGAAATTGGCTCTTATGCTGGGAGATCTGGGAGGGCGAGAGCAAAAGAAATGATCCTGAGTCAGATCTGTGAACTCTGTAATTCGAAGAGATGACCTCCCTCACCCAAAGATAGCTGATTTTCAGGAGGCATGGCAGGAGGCAAAGGAGGAGGCGGCCACCCACCCAGGAAGAATCCCTGAGTGGGGGCCGCCTGTCAAGCATTGCCCTTCCTATTGCCTCTGGACCCAGATGGCCTAATCTCTGATCCTGAAAGGCGTTCAGAAGGTGTTGCTCCAATAGGTAGCTCTCCTGGGCGTCCTTCGGTCTAACCCGACTCATCCGTTGCAAGACACTGACGATAGGTACAGACCAGCAAGGCCCCACGCCTCCAAAAAGGACGGCTGGCCCTGGACTGAGGAAGCAGGGTGCTTCTGCCACCTATTGCTTCCAAAATGATTTTATCTAACCTGTTCCCAAGTAAGCGAGACCCCTGGAATGGTAGTCCCATCCCAGATTTCTTTGAAACGACGTCCACCATCCATACTTTGAGCCACTTCATTGCAAATGCTTAGCCCATGCCATTACCGCCTTGAAAACCCAAGTGGCAGAGAAGGCTGGGCAAAGGGCAAAACCTGTTACCTCAAAAGTGGACCTCGCCATCAGCTCTGCTGGGAAGGGATATAACACCTCCATACGGCTACATTTTTAAAAGCATTTGTCTGGGTATTTCCATGCCCTCTGTAACAACCCTGTACATTTCTCATGGTTAGAAAAGGATCTAGCCATCCACTTACTCCTCCTAAAAAAAAAGCCTGTTTCGGTAATGGGAGGGGGAAGGCAAAGCGGTCATTCCCAGAGAGGCGTCAACAGCCGACACCAAACTGTCCACCATTTCCCTTATCTTTCCCAACTGATATGAATCTAGGACAGATTCTGAACTAGGACTGGATTCTGAGTACTGAGGTGAGAGAATCCCCTGGAAAGGGGAAAAGGAAACTGGGCGTCTCCCCTGTGAAGGAGACCATGACTACTGTTGATCGAATTTGTTCGGCATTTCAAGTTCAGGTGCGTGTCCGGAGTTCCGGCTTGTTCGCGCAAAAAAATCGGCTCCGCCCACGAACATCCCTGATTTGCCACTCTGTCACGCAGATAACCCCGAACACGAACCCGAATTTGAAATGCCAAACAAATTCGCTCAACACTAACCAGGACGAGGAGGTAACCCATGGCCATCTGGATCACTTTCGTGACCAGCTATATTGGTACAGGGATGGCTGGAGGATCAACTGACTCACAGTGGCGATCGGAGATCTCTCTTCTACCTTTATCTTTCAAAAGGTTGAAGAGAGAACAAGAGGATCTGCCATCTTTGACCTAATTGTTACCAACAGGGAGAAAATGGTTGAGGAAGTAAAGGTGGCTGGGAATTTAGAAGGCAGCGATGATACTATCCTCGAATTTTGGATTACAAGAGGAGCAAGACCAGCAAGGACTCAGACTTTAAAGCTGGACTTCAGACAGATTGTAATGAACTCAGAAAGAGGGTAGGAAAGGTTCAATGGCTGGATGTTCTAAAGGAAAGAAATGTCCAAGAAGGATGGGAGATTTTGCTAAATGAAATTCTCACTGCACAATCAGTAACAATCCCAAAAAGAAGGAAGAATTGGAAGTATTTAAAGAGACCAGGATGGATGAACAAAGAACTTAAACACTTGTTAAAAAGGAAAAAATATGTATATTAAATGGAAAGAGGGGGGAATATCTAAAGAAGAATAAAATGCTGTCTGCAGGGAATGCTAAAGCCAGTGGTGAAGTGAGGCTTGCAAGGGAGACCAAAAGCAATAAAAAAGGATTTTGGGGGTATGTTAAAAGCAAAAGAAAAGCCAAAAGATGCTATAGGAGTTTTACAGGATGAAAAGGGTGAAGTGGTCAAAAATTATGTTGAGAAGGCCGAACTTTTAAATTCCTATCTTGCATCTGTGCTCTCTAAGAAAGCAATTGTAACATCAACTGATCTTACCGGTGCTATCGAAGGAATAAAATAATCCACACTATCTATAAACAGAGAGATGGCGAAGGAACACTTAGCTAATTTAAATTAATTTAAATCTCCTGGTGAAGATGAATTACATGCTAGGGTACTGAAAGAGATAGCAGAGGAAATTGCAGAAAGACTAGCCAGAATCTTTGAAAAGTCCTGGAGAACAGGAGAAGTTCCAGAAGATTAAAGAAGGGCAAATGTTATCCCTAGCTTCAAAAAAGGAAAGAAGATGGAGCCAGAAAAGTACTGGCCAGTGAGCCTGACTTCTATACCAAGAAAGATTTTTTAACACATTATTAAATCGCATGTATGTAAGTAAGTACTTGGATAAGAATACAGAAATTAACCAGAGCCAGCATGGGTTTGTAGCAAACAAGCCATGCCAGACTAATCTAATTTTCTTTTGTGATGGAATCACTGTGTGGATCAGGGACATCCGGTAGATATAGTATCTCTCAACTTCAGCAAAGCATTTGATAAAGTATATCATACTATCCTTATTGAAAAAATGACCAAGTATGGGATTGACAAGGCTACGGTTAGGTGGATTCATAACTGGCTCATTGATCATAGGCAGACGATGCAAAGCTAGGAGGGATATCTAACACTAGAGAAGGCAGAGAAAGGATTCAGAAGGATCTAGATAAGCTTGAATAATGAGCAGCGACTAATAGAATGGTATTTAACAGGGAGAAATGCAAAAATTCTACATCTGGGCAATAAAAAATTACATCTACAGAATGGACGGAATAGAACTAAGCAATAGAGATGAGCGGTGTTCGACTCGAACTGTTTGCCAATCTCAAATTCGAGCTGTTTTGGGCGGTGTTCGAGCCGTTCGGCGAACACGAACGATTTGAAAAAAATCCGGCTGTTCGAGGTTATGTTCGATAACTGTTCGTGCACCAAAATCATAACTGGATTTTTTCTCAGTAATGCTGAAAATTAATGTTAATATGCAGTTTGAGTGTACAGCGGGGCGGGGGAGGGGCAGGGGATGGATCTCTGCAGAAATAATGAAGATCTCCATTTTTTTTTCTCTTTCCCGCATTTACAGTGGGGAGGTGCAATCTGTCAGCCTATCAGCAGCGCACACACGGAGCCAACTGCTTTTTTTCACACAAGCAAGGGCATGTGTCATTGGCAGTGTATGTCAGATGTCCTTGCCCTATAAGACCCAGCCATTTTCCATGTAGCCACCATTTTCTCACTGCTGCAGCTGCGTGTTAGACGGCACCGCTGTTGCTGTGTGCGCTATACTTTCAGTGTTAATTTCAAGCCAATTTTCACACAAATCTACAGATAGCTTGGGAGTAGGGAATAGTTGTGATTGCAGTCCTTTTAAGGACTAGGTTACAGCATTTCCTACGACTTTTATCAGGCAGGTCTGTGCTCTTAAATAGATAGATTGTGGGAGTAGGGACTAATTGTAATTGCAGTCCTCTTGAGGGCTAGGTTACATCAGTTCCTATCACTTTGTGCCAGTGCTGTGCAAGTTTTTTTCACAGCATTTGGCTAAATCTAGCTAAGCAAATCCTTTTTGGCCTCTTGCAGTGTGTGTTAGTCAGGGGAGTAGCCTATCTGTGTTGCAAGCTACACCACCTGTGTATAGAATACAATTTTTTTTACTGCACCTAGCCAAGTAAAACCTTTTGGGCATAGCATCATTCTATTAGTCCATCTATACTAACCTCCACCAGGTTGCAAATTAAAAATAATTTTTATCTGCATCTAGCTCTGAAAAAATATTTGGGCTTGTAGCAGTGTGTGGGACTTGTTCTATTAGTCCATCTATACTAACCTCCACCACCTGTGTAAGTAATAAAATTGTTTTACTGCATCTAACCCAGCCAATACTTTTGGGCTAATACCACAGTTTGGCCACTCAGCTCTGCTCGGTTCCCATCCATTGTTTTTTGTGCAAACAACTCCAGAGTTGTCAATTAGTTAACCACCAAAATTAGTGGAAAAAGGCCTGCTGCTGGTGGAAAGGGGAATAGGCGTGTTGGGAAGGGAAAAAAAGGTTGTGTCCGAGGGGTAGGTGTTAAAGCAACAGTAACATCTGCAGAAAAAAAGACCATCTTCCAGTCAAACTAAGAGGTCTACTTCTTTTAGCGGACAATGTGATAAGATCCCTTTCTTACGGCCACACCAATCGCTACAAATTCCAGATGAGGCACAAAAACAGCAGGTGCTTCAACGGATATCAAGTGCTCCTTTAAGTGGGCTCTCCTCCACCTCAACTTCAACATCACAAATACTCCAGTCCTCAGAGGTGTCACCCCAATCGCACTTGCTTCCTCACAGCTCCCAAGTCTCCAGCTGCCCATCTGAGTATGGGGTAGAACAGATGGTTGAGTCTGCAGAGCTGTTTACTCATACTATAGCCTGGGAATCAGAGGTCGGCTCCAGAGCTTCAGTGAATCCAGACGAGGAAATGATCTGCACTGATACCCAGAATCTTTATGAGTCGGATCCAGGACCAGACGCAGAAGGTTCTGACCATAATGTAGACCCTCGTTCCCAAACTGTAACTCCTGTTGGTGGAGACAATGAGGAAGACGATGATGAGACTCAAATACCTGATTGGAGCGACAACTTTAGTTTTTTGTCAGGGCAGGAAGAGGTTGGCTCTGAGGACGACGGGTGTGATAACACACAGGGTGATGATGTCAACCCACAGTCAGCCAGTCGATGAGGTCAGCAGAGGAGGTGGAGGAGGATGCTAGTGACGATGAGGTCAGGTTGCACCTTCCTGGACAGAGACGTAGTACTGGAAGCACGTCAACAACTGCATCCTCAAACACAACTCTGCCTCTGACCACAAGTCGTGGTGGCTCTTCAGGTCGCATGGGTGCTAAGTCTTGTATAGCCTGGGCATTTTTTCAGATCGATAAAGATGACCCAACTCGTGTTATCTGTAACATTTGTCAGCAAAAGCTAAGTAGAGGCCAAAAAATACATAGTTTGAGTACTTCATGCATGAACCGGCACATGGATATGAAGCATAAGTTGCAGTGGGAAGCTCATTGTGCTACAATGCGGCCTAGCCGGCTGGGCCAACCACCGTCTGCCACATCTTGTGCACCCACGGCCTCTTCATCCTCTGTGACTGGGGGGACAGCAGTCACACCTGTTTTGGGATGCAGACCTGCCACCTCTTTACCCGCAACAGCCAGCGTGATTGGCAGGTCATCATTTTCTTTGGAGGTGGAAACACCAGCTGGTGTTCAGCGCTGTCCGACATCGATAGCACCACCTTTGGATCAAGGCAACCTAACATGTCCGCCTGCATCTTCCTCACAGACCAGCAGTTTGCCGGGGACACCAGTCTCAACCCCATCTAAGCACAACAGCCAGCCCTCGGTCCCTCAGATGTGGACAAGTAAAAGACCATTTCCTCCTAGCCATGAGAAAGCTAAGAGGTTGAATTTCACCATCTGCAAGCTCTTGGCTACAGAAATGCTGCCTTTCCGCCTGGTGGACACAGAGGATTTTCGAGACCTTATGTCCGTCTAAGTGCCCGAGTACCAGATGCCCAGTCGGCACTACTTCTCAAAGAAAGGTGTGCCTGCGCTCCAGCAGCATGTCGCACACAACATCACCGCTTCTTTGAGAAACTCTGTGTGTGACAGGGTGCATTTCACCACAGATACTTGGACGAGTAGGCATGGACAGGGGCGTTACATGTCGCTGACTGGGCACTGGGTAACTATGGTGACAGCAGGACAAGGGGCTGCTGTCCAAGTCTTGCCGTCCCCACGAGTTGTGCGTCAATCCTCTTCATCTCGAAGTTCCTCCACTGCTTCTGCCTCCTCAACCTCCTCTCGGTCCTCCACCTGCACCCAAAGCCTGTCTGGTCATGCCACAAGCTTTCTAACTGCGCAGAAGGGATCCTGCACACCTCCTTACTATGCTGGCAGCAGGGCTCAACGTCATCAGGCGGTTTTTACTTTGAAATGTCTGGGAAATGTGAGTCACACAGCTGAGGAGTTGTGGTCAGCTCTGGAGAACCAGTTTCATGAATGGTTGTCTCCACTGGACCTAAAACCAGGGAAGGCCGTGTGCGACAATGCTGCAAACCTCGGTGCGGCCCTTCGCCGGGGCAATGTCACACACGTGCCTTGTATGGCTCACGTGTTGAACCTGGTTGTCCAGAAATTTTTAGCCCACTATCCCGGACTAGATGGCCTTCTGCAGAGGGCACGGTCGCTGTGTGCTCACTTCCGCCGTTCGCATCCCGCAGCTCAGCGAGTTACATCTCTACAGAAGTCGTTGGGCCTGCCACTTCACCGGCTAAAATGCGATGTGCCTACCCGGTGGAATTCCACTCTGCACATGTTGCAGCGACTGTGGCAGCACCGACAAGCCGTGGTGCAATATGTTCTGACGTATAGCCTGGGCCAACGAGATCCAGAGGTGGGGCAAATAACGCTGGAGTGGTCTCAGATCAGGGACCTATGCACCCTTCTGCACAGTTTTGAAATGGCAACGAAGATGTTTAGTGCTGACGATGCCATTATCAGCATGACTATTCCGGTGATTTACATGCTGCAGCACATGTTAAACAGAATTCGGAGTCAGGTGGTGGCACAAGAGGAGGTGGAGGAAGTAGAGGAGGAGGAGTTGTATGCGGAAGGGCTAACATCTGCAAGGTCCAGACGGTCGGCAGCACCAAGGCGGCAGGCATGTGAGGGTGGGGGGGATGGTTTTACCAGGGCGCATGGAAGCAGCCAAACTAGTGAGGAAGGTGCAGGAGCCCAGGAAGAAGTGGAGGACGAACTGATGGAAGACTCATCAGATGAGGGAGACCATGATCACATTTCTGTTGTGCGAGGTTGGGGGGAGAGGGCAGAGGAAAGAAGCATGATTATTACCTCGCCACCAACACAACAGGGACTTGGTGCTCCTGGATGCGCAAGACACATGAGTGCCTTCTTGCTGCACTACCTGCAACATGACCCTCGAATTGTGAGAATTAGAAATAATCCTGACTACTGGGTTGCCACACTGTTAGATCCCCGGTACAAAAGTAAATTTGCAGAAATTATTCCTGCCATAGAAAGGAATGCACGCATGCAGGAGTATCAGCAGAGACTGTTGCAGAATCTTACATGTGCTTTTCCACAAAACACCAGTGGTGCACGTAGTGAATCTCACAGTTCCAACTTGCCAACCGTGGGACCGTCGAGTGTTCAGCACTCAAAACGTAACAGAAACACAGTATCTGCTAGTAACATCAATTTTGCGGAATCATTTCACCACTTTTTTAGCCCATCCTTTGCAAGGCCACAGGACACAAGAAGTCTGACACATAGTCAACGCCTAGAGACGATGGTACAGGAATATCTCCAAGTAAACATTGAAGCCATGACTGTGTCACTGGACCCTTGCTCTTCTTGGGCTTCCAATCTGGATAAATGGCCGGAGCTCACCACTTACGCCTTGGAGATCTTGTCATGCCCCGCAGCCAGCGTTCTGTCTGAACGTGTGTTCAGCGCTGCTGGTGGTGTGCTGACAGATAAGCGCACGCGGCTCTCCACTGATAATGTAGACAGACTCATGTTCATAAAGATGAACAAATCATTGATCCGAAAGGACTTTTCTACCCCTGTGTCATCCTGGGGAGAGTAAAAGCTTGATGATTTGTTAAAATCACCTCACCAACCGTTTTAAGCTTTCAAATTACTAATCATGTTTATCTGTATCTTGGCTGGAAAATAATTTGGGCCTTGTAGCAGTGTGCAGTACTGATTCTATTAGGCCATCTATACTAAACTCTACCAGATTTTAAATTACTAATCATGTTTATCTGTATCTTGGCTGGAAAATAATTTGGGCCTTGTAGCAGTTTGCAGTACTGATTCTATTAGGCCATCTACACTAAGCTCCACCAGATTTCAAATTAATAATAATTTTTAGCTGCATCTAGCCCGGAAAATAATTTTGGGGCTCCTAGATGCGCAAGACACATGAGTGCCTTCTTGCTGCACTACCTGCAACATGACCCTCAGATTGTCAGAATTCGAAGTAATCCTGACTACTGGGTTGCCACACTCTTCGATCAACCTTTTCATTTTAATAAAGAACAAAAAAATGGTCATTTTTGAAATTATAAGCATTAGCAGGTTATTAGAAACTGAAATTAAACAGTTTTCAACTCAAAACTTTATTCTAGGTGATGTTACATTTGCACATAGGACCCCTTGTTCGAAAGGAGCTTCTGAACTCTCTCGTCCATTGAATTTGTCAGGTTTTGGATGGTTTCTGCTTCAATTGTTTTGCATGAGGACAGAATACCCTCCCAGAGCTGTTGCTTAGATGTGAACTGCCTCCCGCCATCATAGACACTCCTTTTGATGATGCTCCAGAGGTTCTCAATGGGGTTGAGGTCAGGGGAGCATGGGGGTCACACCATAAGTTTGTCCCCTTTTATGCCCATATCAGCCAGAGATGCAGATGTGTTATGTGCAGCATGAGACGGTGCATTATCATGCATGAAAATGATCTTGCTGCGGAATACACGGTTCTTCTTCTTGAACCATGGCAGGAAGTGCTGTTTTAGAAACTCCACATACATTATGGAGTTCATCTTTACCCCTTCAAGGATCCTAAAGGGGCCGACAATCTCTCTCCCCATGATTCCAGCCCAAAACATTACTCCACCTCCTCCTTGTTGGCGCCGTAGCCATGTTTGCATGGGGTGTCCATCAACCAGCCATCCTCCACTCGATCCATCTGGAACATCGAGCGTTGCACGGCACTCATCTGTGAACAAAACAGTTTTGAAGTCAGTCTTCATGTATTGTTTGGCCCACTGGAGCCGTTTCTGCTTGTGTACAGTGGATAGAGGAGGTCGACAGAATGGCTTACGCACAGCTGCAAACCTCTGAAGGACCCTGCATCTTGTTGTTCGGGGGACGTTGGAGGCACCAGCAGCTTCAAAAACTTGTCTGCTGCTATGTCAAGGCTTTTTTGCCGGTGCTCTTTTAACCTGACGTAATTGCCTGTAGGAAAGAGTCCTCAATTTTCCCTTATCAGCACGCACACGTGTGTACTGTGAATCAGCTACATACTTCTTGATTGTGCGATGATCAGGATGAAGTGTCTTGGCAATGTTGATTGTAGTCATGCCTTGACCTAAACACTCCACAATTTGTTGCTTCTCAGCAGCCGACACATCCTTTTTCTTTCCCATTTTGGCAGAAAATGTAGGCTGCTTAATAATGTGGGACAGCCTTCTTAAGTAGTCTTGCCTTTCATTGGACACACCTGCCAAACTAATTAGCACAGGTGTCTGCAATTGCTTACAGTGATATAAAGAGCCCTAACACACATCACCATCAATGAGTTTAACTGACAAACAAACAAATACTTACCTTATCACTCCTAAACACTTTTTGCATAATAATTTGGAACACAGTGTACATGTGCTTTTTCACAAAACACCAGTGGTTCACGTAGTGAATCTTACAGTTCTAACTTGCCAACCGTGGTCTGTATGGAGCTGTTCAATAAAGGGCCCAAAATTAAGATAACATAGACGGGAGAGGTCTCTATGAATACGAATTCCTAAGTATTTGATACCCTGTGAGGGCCAGGCAAAGGGAAAGTTGGACTGGATGGAATCCTGTATGGATTTGTGGAGGGAGACATCGAGGGCCTCAGACTTCGCTGCATTGATTTTAAAATTTGACCATGTAACAAAGTGATCTATTTCAGCCATAACAGCAGGGATGGATATATGTGATTGAGTGATATATACTAGGACATCATCAGCAAATGCAGAGCACTTGTACTCGGTGCCTCCAACCTCAATCCACCTAATATTGGGGTTATGGCGAATTGATGAGAGCAGGTGCTCCGTCACTAGGATGTATAAGAGAGGGGACAGAGGACATCCCTGCCTTGCCCATTGGTGATTATGAAAGGTGATGAAAATGTTCCATTTATCTTCAGCCTAGGTGACGTATTGCGATACAGGGCCGTGATTTGGGCTATAAAAGGGTCCCCTAGACCCCTACCCCAAGCTTTTTAAGAGAATAATATATGGCGTGCCAGGAGACTCTATGGAATGCTTTCTCAGCATCCAACGAGAGTATCTAATTACAAATTTTTAACTGCATCTCGCCCAGGAAATACTTTGTGCCTAGTAGCAGTGTCTGCTAGTCAGCGGATTATCACCTGTAGTTTGGACACTTAATTTTTTCAAAGGAAATGCTTCGGGCCCCCGGGACACTCAGTGAAGAGCATTGGGAGGCACCCCAAGGCACAGGGGCTGGGACTTGCGGTATGACGCCTTGCGGTGGACCGCCAAGCTCGATCCTTATAAAAGCTTTTTAACTGCAGCAGCTTTAGTGGACGCTACTGGAGCTGGAATTCCCGTGGCTGCTGGCATCAGACTTGCCCTCCAATAGATCCTTGTAAAAGGATTTAAAGTGTACTCATTCAAATTAGAGAGACAATTTAAATTAAAAAGCTTAGACCTGCCTCCACCGCAGGGGGGCTCACTTGACCCACCAGCGGACAGGCACCAGTATTGGGAGAGGGGGGCTGGCCGTCAGGGTCCACTGCAGCTCTGGCACAAACCCGGCGACATGGAGGTCGCATTGGCAGGAATGGACTGGCCGTGTCGGCTTCGCACTTTTTTGGTTTTAGAAGGGCATGACATGCCTATATCTGTGTCTCCCCCTCCTTTTACTCCTCCACTTCTTTTCTTTTCGCATGACTATATGTACTTGTCACTTTTCCATGTGGTAGTTGTGTATTCTGAGCAGTTTGTCAGCTTTTGGACACCTTTGAAGTGTTTTCTATGTGTTCCTATGAGTTTTTGTTTGCCTGCCATTGGTTTTAACGGTGTTCGAAGGTGTTCGACGAACACACGGGTGTTCGACGAACCGAACCGAACTCGAACACTACGGGGGTGGCTCAACACTACTAAGCAACAGCATGTGTGAAAAAGACTTGAGTATACAAATAGATCACAGACTGCACGAGTCAATAATGTGATGCTACAGCAAAAAAAGGCAAACAGGTCTCGGATGTATTAAGAGAAGCATAGAGGCTATATCAAGTGTAGTTATTATTCCCCTCTACTCGTCCTTGGTCAGACCCCATCTGGAATACTGTGTCCAGTTCTGGGCACCACATTTTAAAAAATACATTGAAAAACTTGAGCAAAGTCAGAGAAGAGCTACCAGGATAGTGAGCGGACTGCAAAGTATCTCCTGCGAGGAACAGTTAACCCCTTCGCGATCTTGGGTTTTTCCGTTTTTGTATTTTGCTCCCTGTCTTTCCAGAGCCATAATTTTTTTATTTTCTGTCAATATGGCCACCTGAGGGCTTGTGTTTTGCAGGACGAGTTGTACTTGTGAATGACACCATTGGTTTTACCATATTATGTACTGGAAAACGGGAAAAAAATTCAAAGTGCAGTTAAATTGCAAAAAAAAAGTCCAATTCCACAATTTTTTTTTTTTTTTTTTTTTTACACCCTTGTTCACTAAATGCTAAAACTGACCTGCCATTTTGATTCCCCAGGTCATTACAAGTTTGAAGATACTTGAAAAAAAAAAAACATATCCCCCCCCAAAAAAATGGCATCATTTTCCGAGACCCGTAGGATCTCCATTTTTTGGGATCTGGGGCCGAGTGAGGGCTTATTTTTTGCGCACCGAGCTGCCATTTTTATTGATACAAATTTTGGGGTACCTTACTTTTGATCGCCTGTTATTGCATTTTATTGCAATGTTGCGGCGTCCAAAAAAAAGTAATTCTGGCGTTCAGATTAATTTTTTTTTAATATTGTTAGATCGGGCTATTTTGAACGTGGCGATACCAAATATGTTTAGCAACAAAAAAAAGGTCCCATTCAAGGTACTAATGCATACCACTTCAATATCAATATAACAACACAAATCCCTGGACTACAATATTGGTCAGGGATAACGAAGAGATATATGCTCAGAGTAAAAATGTAATTAGATAAATGTTAAAAAATCATTAATTAAAATAAACAGAGAACCAAGGTTAAATATTCACAAGTGGATCAACAATTCATGCCCACAGAATAAAAGTGTTGTTCACTCAAAAATAAAACACATGGGTAAAGAAGGTAACATCAGTTAAGTAGGGGCCTGGTAGGGGGACAGCAACTAATTTCTGTGTCATTAAACACAATAGCACAATATGTCCAATCTATATATGGTTGTCCATAACCAGGTTTGTAAACCATTTAAAGTGCAGAAGGGACGGTGATGTGTTATTATAGGAATCCTTATGAAGACACAAAAAAGCAAAGAGAAAGTTTTTTATATAAAAACAGCACATTGCCTCCAGAGCAAAAAATGAAAGTAGGTACTCATTAAGTAGCAACAAGTCATCCCTAGGTGTATACAGTGGGGGAAATAAGTATTTGATCCCTTGCTGTTTTTGTAAGTTTGCCCACTGACAAAGACATGAACAGTCTATAATTTTAAGGGTAGGTTCATTTTAACATTGAGAGATAGAATATCCCCCAAAAAAATCAAGAAAATCACATTATATACATTAGATATTTTTTTTGCAGTGAGAAATAAGTTAATTGATCCCACTGGTAAACAACACTTAATACTTGGTGGCAAAACCCTTGTTGGCAAGCACAGCAGTCAGACGTTTTTTGTAGTTGATGATGAGGGTTGCGCACATGTCAGGAGGAATTTTGGTCCACTCCTCTTTGCAGATCATCTCTAAATCATTAAGATTTTGAGGCTGTTGCTTGGCAACTCGGAGCTTCAACTCCCTCCACAAGTTTTTTATGGGATTAAGGTCTGGAGAGTGGCTAAACCACTCCATGACCTTACTGTGCTTCTTTTTGAGCCACTCCTTTGTTGCCTTGGCTGTATGTTTTTGGGTCATTGTCTTGCTGGAAGACCCAGCCACGACCAATCTTAAATGCTCTTACTGAGGGAAGGAGATTGTTGACCAAAATCTCACGATACATGACCCCATCCATCTTTCCTTCAGTACGGTGCAGTCGTCATGCCCCCTTTGCAGAAAAACACCCCAAAGTATAATGTTTCCCCCACCATGCTTCACGGTTGGGACGATATTCTTAGGGTTGTACTCATCCTCCTTCTTCCTCCAAACACGGCGAGTTGAGTTAATGCCAAAGAGCTCAATTTTTGTCTCATTGGACCACAGCACCTTTTCCCAATAACTCACAGAATCATCCAGGTGTTCATTGGCAAACTTCAGACGGGCCTGCACATGTGCCTTCTTGACCAGGGGGACATTGCAAGCACTGCAGGATTTTAAACCTTTATGGCGTAATGTGTTACCAATGGTTTTCTTGGTGACTGAGGTCCCAGCTGCCTTGAGATCATTAACTAGTTTCCCCTGTGTAGTTTTAGGCTGATCTCTCACCTTCCTCATGATCAAGGATACCCCACGAGGTGAGATTTTGCATGGTGCCTCAGATCGATGTCAATAGACAGTCATTTTGTATTTCTTCCATTTTCTTACTATTGCACCAACAGTTGTCTCCTTCTCACCCAGCGTCTTACTTATGGTTTTGTAGCCCATTCCAGATTTGTGCAAGTCTATGATCTTGTCCCTGACATCCTTAGAAAGCTCTTTGCTCTTGCCCATGTTGTAGAGGTTAGAGTCCGACTGATTGAGTCTGTGGACAGGAGTCTTTTATACAGGTGACTATGTAAGACAGCTGTCTTTAATGCAGGTAACAAGTTGATTAGGAATGTCTAACTGGTTTGTAGGAGCCAGAACTCTCAATGGTTTGTAGGGGATCAACTACTTCTCACTGCAAAATGCAAAAAAAAATTATCTAATTTATACAATGTGATTTTCTGGATTTTTTCTTTGGCTATTCTATCTCTCAATGTTAAAATTAACCTACCCTTAAAATTATAGACTGTTCATGTCTTTGTCAGTGGGCAAACTTACAAAAACAGCAAGTGATCAAATACTTATTTCCCCCACTAAGTTAACATGTCAGTAAATTTTTAGTCCAGTTAAATCTAACAGTGAATAGCCAAAATTCAACTACTATATCCTAAGGAGACATGTATTCTTGCATGAGTATTGTTGAGTCATGTGGAGAAGGATATACCCCGACGCCGCCGTTTCGCAGGTGCTTCTTTCCATAGGGGGGTTAACAAAGAGGGGAAAGTGAGCTTCTTAAATATGTTGTATCTGTTTAATGTATTGATTTCAACCAATGGGTGGACTTCAGGGGAGTGTGTTGTAGGTGTGTTTTACAAGTGAGCAGCCAATGGGGTTGATAAATGGGCTGGAACAACCTGTTGTGTGCCTGCGAATGGATGGCGCATGAACAGCCCACTGATCACTTGTTGGTGAAATAGTGACTTCCGGTCTATGCGTCTGGAACGTGCGTGTGGAACGCACGCTGTCCCTATTGTGCATGACCGGAAGAGCTTGAGCGAGGTGAGCCCGCATGCGCACTCCCAGGAAACAAGCGGTGAGAATCGTGGTTAGCACGTTGTACAAAGGAGGCGGAGATTAGACAACCTGAATAAGGGCAAGTATGTGATGAAGGGAAACGCGTCCAATTGTAAGGGAAACCGTGGATAGTGCGTTGTGCAAAAGGGGCGGGGACTGGGTGATGTAGATAAACGTGAGTGAATGGAAGAGGACAGGGGACAACATGTGAGGAGTAAGTGTGGATGCGTTATGTGATAAAATAAAGGAAAGTAAAAGAGGAGGGAAGGGAGAAGAACCGCACACAGTAAACTTATGTGGAAGTAAAAAGCAAAAAAAGGGGGATGAGGTTAGGTCAGGGTCCTAAATCATGTGATAAAAATGAACATCATGTTGTTGAAAAGTGAAGTTATTATTGTATTATAAGGAACACTATAATGTCCAGTGCTAAGAATCAATATAATAACTAATGCGTAGCATAATTTTGTAAGGATCTGTCACTGTTGGGTCTAAAAGGAAAAAGTGAGGGGCCATGAGATGTATATATAATTGTACATGTATGGGTGTGCGTGCTTATTTGGAAAAGTGAATGTGGAATAATAAATAAATTGTGTAAACCTAGGGAGGGAGTAGATAATAAATCATACATATATAAGTGTAAGAGCTTGTTGGGAAAAGTGAATGTGGAATGATAAATAATTAGTGTAAACCTGGGGGGTAAGTAAATAAGAAATCGTGGGTAGATTGTATTGTGAAAATGAGATAAACCAGAAGTGAAAGTGGTGAGGGTTTTTTTTTTACCATGTTCACTGGATGCTAAAACTGACCTGCCATTATTATTCTCCAGGTCATTACGAGTTAGTAGACACCAAACATGTATAGGTTCTTTTTAATTTAAGTGGTGAAAAAAACCCACAAAGTTTGCAAAAAAAAATAAAAATAGCGCCATTTTCCGAGACCTGTAGTGTCTCCATTTTTCGGGATCTGGGACCGTGTCACGACTTATTTTTTGCGCACAGAGATGACGTTTTTATTGATACCATTTTGGGGTAGATACGATGTTTTGGTCGCACGTTATAGTGACCAAAAAAACATAATTCTGGCGTTCGGATTAATTTTTTTTTATATTGATAGATCGGACGATTTTGAACGTGGCGATACCAAATATGTGTATATTTGATTTTTTTTTGTATTGTTTTATTTTGAATGGGATGAAAGGGGGGTGATTTAAACTTTTATGTTTTTAAAATAAAATAAATTAAATATTTAGAAAAAAATTTTTTTTTTACTTTACACTTGCTTCAATAGTCTCCATAGGAGATTAGAAGCTGCAATCGTCTGATTGCCTGTGCTTCAGCCCTACTGTGTGTTGCAGAAATGCTCACTTGCTATGAGTGCCGACCGCTGGGTGGCGCTTATATCATCCCGGCAATGACAACCACCGGGGTCTCCTGCAGACCCCGGGTTGTCATGCCAACCCATCGGCGACCCGGGGTCACGTGGCACGGACGCCGATGGGCAGGACTTATGACGTGCTTCTGGCGCAGAGATGTTAAATGCCGCTGTCAGAGATCAGCTGTCATGTGCCCGGTAACATGCGGGCTCATCGACGGAGCCCACATGGCGTGGGGGGATACCACCTTGGACAAGGAGCACGTCCAAGGTGGGAATGGCGTTAAATGATCTGGTTTAGCTTGCAAAAAAGAAGGCTAAGAGGAAACTTAATAGCGGTTTTCAAATATGTGACGGGCTGTGACAGTATAGAGAGATCATCCTTATTCTCATTTGCACATGGGAACACGAGAAGCAATGGGATGAAACTAAAAGGGAGAAGATACAGATTAGATATTAGAAAAAGCTTTTTGACAGTGATCAATGAGTGGAACAGGCGGCCATGAGAGGTGGTGAGTTCTCCTTCAATGGAAGTCTTCAAACAGGGCTGGACGGACATCTGTCTGAGATGGTTTAGTGAATCCTGCACTGAGCAGGGTTGATGACCCTGGAGGTCCCTTCCAACTCTAACATTCTATGATTCTATGATCCAGGGGTGGAAGTAGTCACCGGCAATCCTTCCACAAGGAGCGTCCTTGACACTCTGGTTGGTTCGGCTACAGATTGAGCTAAATCATGAGCCCATGCAGAAGGGGCCATATTCTCCTCAGATGTCAGAGATTCCTTGTGTGGCTACCAGCAAGGAAGCAGGAGGGGTACAGGCGGTAAAATAGGCCATAGACGGACCATTGAAAATTTACTATAACAAGTCACACAAGCATAAAAAGTGACAAGTTCAGACCGCGCTAATGGACGTGCACAGTCCGCTGTAGACTCAGAGTGATAGAGAATGGCAGGAAGACAATAGAAGACTCCACTAAACAATGACAAAAAACTGTTATGAGTGTTTAATATCAGCCTCCAGTAGCCAACAGCCTTCCACATCCACATTTCAGGAGGAATGTGTTCCCCAGGTGAGCTAACCCACGAGGAGGAAGACAGCAGAGGCGCTTCAGTGCCTTACACAATTTAACAATGCTGAGCCATAAGAGGAAAGGGTGGAGCGAGGGGGGTGAGTACCCGGTGTGCTGAGACGCCGCTGCTGATTGGCTGCAAGACTGGCCACCGATTGGCCAAGCGCTCACACGGTCACATCCACACAGGGCCGTCGTCACCACCCGGCGCACCCGTGTAAGTGCCGGGGCCCTGGACGGGGGGGTGGGGCCCACTCACCTTGGTTGCTATGTGAGCGCTGCCCGCCGCGTCCTGGGTTACCGCCGGCCAGAAGAGCCGCAAATTCATCCTTAGCCTCCTGGTGCTGCAGAGCGCATGCAGACATGCAGTCAGATGATGGCACCATTTATTCTCAACTGTGTACAGCGCATTCGCTGCCTTCAGCCTGGGTCCCACCTCCGAGCTCGAGCTCCTCAGTATTCAAGCACCAGCCAGCAAACACCATCCGCCGGTAACTGTATCTGACTGTCAGAGACTGCATTTCTTATGTAATGTCTTTCTATATATAGATACAGTGACAGTCACATGCATCATCATGTATCTATATATAGAAAGACATAGATATATATAGTCAGCATAGCACCGTCTGCAGTCTGTCTGCAGCATCTTACAGGAAATCCTGGCCTGACCTGTCTGACTCTGCATGGAGGACTATGTGGTGCCCATAATATTGTATGGAGGACTATGTGGGGCCCATCATACTGTATGGAGGACTATGTGGGGCCCATTATACTGTATGGAGGACTATGTGGGGCGATTATACTGTATGGAGGACTATGTGGGGCCATTATACTGTATGGAGGACTATGTGGGGCTCATTATACTGTATGGAGGACTATGTGGGGCTCATTATACTGTATGAAAGGCTATGTGGGGCCCATTATACTGTATGGAGGATTATGTGGGGCTCATTATACTGTATGGAGGACTATGTGCGGCCATTATACTGTATGGAGGACTATGTGTGGGGCCATTATACTGTATGGAGGACTATGTGGGGCCCATCATACTGTATGGAGCACTGTGTGGGGCCCATTATACTGTATGGAGGATTATGTGGGGCTCATTATACTGTATGGAGGACTATGTGGGGCCCATTATACTGTATAGGGGACTATGTGGGGCCCATTATACTGTATGGAGGACTATGTGCGGCCATTGTACTGTATGGAGGACTATGTGCGGCCATTATACTGTATGGAGGACTATTTGCGGCCATTATACTGTATGGAGGACTATGTGGGGGCGATTATACTGTATGGATGATTATGTGGGGCCATTGTACTGTATGGAGGACTATTTGCGGCCATTATACTGTATGGAGGACTGTGTGGGGCCATTATACTGTACGGATGACTATGTAGGGCCATTATACTGTACAGATGACTATGTAGGGCCATTATACTGTATGGAGGACTATGTGGGGCCATTATACAGTATGGAGGACTGTGTGGGGTCATTATACTGTATGGAGGACTATGTGGGGCCATTATATTGTATGGAAGACTATGTGGGGCCATTATACTGTATGGAGGACTATGTGAGGCCATTATACTGTATGGAGGACTATAATGTCCAGTCTGCACTGAGCACTGTGAGGATTCGCTGGTTTCTGAGCTATTGTAGAATTTACAATAGATATCACTCATGTAATGTTAGAAGTGAAATATTTGCATTGTACTATATATATATTTCTCTGCCGTATCTGTGTATCATGAATCGTGGTATGTGGTAAAGGGGCCAACTGAGACTTTTTCGCCCGGGGCCCACGAAAACCTGGGGCCGGCCCTGCATCCACACATACCTGAGGCCTGCCGCTAAAACCAGGCCCACACCACCACCAGCTACCGCCCGGCCCACAGAGAGCTGAGAGACATCCGCAGGTACCAAGGCAAAAGTGCAGCAAGGCCCCCACTCCTGCCCATCGCCAGTCTAAGCCTGACCAACTAAGGCCGAAGGGAGAAGATGGGCAAGCAGGACAGCCAGTAGCAGCACCTGGCCCCTGAACAAGGACCATTCCCTCCTCTCCTATGGAGCTGTGCAGCCTTTGGTAACTACCACCCCAAGAAAAGAACATGGGGGGGGAGGAGTGTGAACCAGGAAGGGCAGGGGGGGGGGGATGAGGGGGTGGGGATAGACGGGCTCACAACAGGGTTATACTTACCTATCCTGAAGCTCCGGATCCCTTTAACTTCTGCTCTATTCACAGGCATGCTATGTTAGGCGGCGGACAAGAGCTAGCCGACTTAGGGACCTCAGCCCCAATACCTGACCACCAATTGTGTCAAGGTACCTTAGTCCGACCACACCGATGAGAGAGGATATGGACTGAACAATTACAGCCTGTACTCTCTCTCTACAATAAACTGAAGAAGCCTGGCACCAGCAGGCGATGTCTAGTCTGCTGGGGAGGAGCCAATTTTATTTAAATGCAATAATAGTGTCAACCTCCAGGTGGCAGCAGACTATGCCATGGTTCTGTGTCCCCCAATGAGAAGAACAAGAAAGAATAATTAGTATGAAAAACTGGGAAAAGGATATTGGGTCAGTGACTAACAACCCATGGATAAGCATCCATTAGGAGTTAGATATGCCTAGGCTGTCATAACTATAAATCATCCATAGGAGATATATGACCCCTCTGTTTCTCCACAAGGTCGGCATACGTACAGAGGCCAAAGGTCTGAAGAGCTTAGCGTAAGCTGCTGATCTTATACACATCCTGCAGGATTATAAATACTTTTTAGGAGTAAAGTTATTACAATTGTATAATCATAATCAGCAGGTTTGGTTGGAGACACCAAGGTATTTTATTAGGGAACGTAGAAGAACTGACACTGGACACACGGTAAAATTGCAATAAGACATTTATTGTTTCTTGCACATAAATTTATCACATTTAGATGGATTCAGACGAACAGTCCTACAAAAAGTGATTAACAAAGTCATTACTACAGGACTGTATGAGAAAGAAATTTATTCTACAAGAAACTCTAGAGCCAAAAATGAGAGAATCTAGGCCCCGTGGCTGGATACTCCAGATCTGGCCTCCAGAGTGTTAGTGTGAGACGAGGTCTTGGTCCCTGGAGCTTCTCTACTCAGTATAATCAGATTCACTGATCTTCTTCATATGAATAGCATGAGTATAATGGAAACTGCCTAAATATGAGGACCTTGTCTGATCTACCGTATTTTTCGGACCATAAGATGCACTTTTTCCCCCAAATTTGGGGGGAAAAAAGGGAGAGTGTCTTATAGTCTGAATGTAGCCGTATAATGCTTACAGTGGTGTGGTGCTGTGATGGTGAGGGGTCGCACAGTAGGGATCAGCGCCGCCGCCATGAATTTACTATGGCCGCGCTAGGCAGAAGAAAGTGGGCGGTCTGGGGGGGGGACTGCACGTTGTAATGTTCTGTGTTGCTCCGGCCCGCCTCTTTGTAACGTCACTGCAGCGCATGATCTGAATGGGAGACCACCCACTTCCTCCTGTCTAGCGCGGCCATAGTGAATTCAAGGCAGCTCCGCTGATCCCTGCTGTGTGACCCCTCTCCCTGCCGGGCGACCCAGCTCCCTCTCTGAGAATAGAGAGGAAAGCATTATACAGTAGTTTAAGTTAAACAAAGCACATATGGTAAAACACTGTACCACTGTGGTGAACTACAACTCCTAGCATGCCATAGGAGCTGCAAGACATGCTAGGACTTATAGTTCTCCTCTGGGAAACTACATGACAAATTTATGCTATTAAATATTTTACCACATTTTTGCCTTCAAAAGTTTTTTTCCCTATTTTCCACCTCTAAAACCTGGCGGCGTCTTATGGTCCAGTGCATCTTATAGTCTGAAAAATACGGTATATGTTCTTGTATGAAGAACTATGGAGATAGCGCTATTATTCTGTATAAAATATGTGATGTCTCTGTAGTCCTAATATTTCTTTACATGAGGTCTCTGTATAGATAATTTTACCCCAGCATTTTGGTTTGGGAGAAGAGAAAAGGAGATTAGGGACATTTTATTGTAATTTCGCAAGATAATAAATATCTGATTGAAAATAAAATGGTTCATTTTCCCACCATTTTATTTGAGCTCTCAAATACTACAGTTTGGATACAAAAGAAAAAGCATTTAAAATCATAGAAAATGTGTTCAAAGACCTTGTGTGGAGGTAAAGAGCCGAGGCTGAAGAGGCTTCATCTCCAAAAGTCTACAAAACAGGGAGGATTGTCAACTGCGATTCTCCTTGACTTCTCTTGGCTTTGGGAGCTTGAAAACTGGAATATGGTAAGTTCTAAAGTAATTTCACTTTCTTGTTTAGTCTATTATATGTTTTTTATACAATTTGTCAATAAAACACGTATATTACTGGTAATGTGTTTTTTTCGGAACCCATGACGGCACAACGAGAGATGGGATCCGCCCTTCAAGGACAGGAAACCTTCAAGATAAAAAGGGCGGCGCCTCTCTCCGCCTCAGTGGATTACAGAGCATGAGAGGACATCCCAGTTAGAGTACATTAATCTTATCGAACTATATACAAACTTTCACTCATGTGAATAACTCAATACCCACCAACCGGAAGGTGATCACCCTAGTGACAGGCAGGGAATATAAGGGTGCCGTCATGGGTTCCGAAAAAACACATTACCGTTAAGTAATATACGTGTTTTTCTGCCACCCATGACGGCACAACGAGAGAATTACACAGAATTAAGTATATTAGGAAGGGACCACAACCTGCAGAATCCTTCTCCCAAACGGGAGATCAGAAGAGGCAGAAAGGTCGAGTCTATATTTATTATAAGGGATCAGGCAGAGATCCTCCTGACAACCTGAAGGCCCACTCTACGAGAGCTATGGCAGCGTCATGGCCAGAAAGAGCGGTCCATATTTGTTCAATGGGCATGGCCGCTCTTTCTGGCCATGACGATGCCATAGCTCGCTGAGAGGGTCTTCAGGTTGTCAGGAGGATCTCTGCCTGATCCCGTTTAGGCCATCCTGATGGCTTCCCTGATCCACCTTGATAGAGTGCCTTTTGAGACCTTTGTCCCTTGTCGGGAGTCCTGGAAGGAGACAAATAGAGCTCTATCCTTCCTCCATGAGCTTGAGGGTGCTAAATAGTGTATAAGGCATCTCCTAACATCCAAGGTATGAAATTTCTCCTCCTTGCTATTTTTAGGTTTGGGACAGGAGGATGGTAGGGCTATCTCCTGGGATATGTGAAACTTGGATACAACTTTAGGTAGGAAAGCAGGGTCTGGTCTCAAAACTACTCTATCCTCTAGAATTAAGGTACAAGGTGGATCCGCAGACAGGGCCTGTAAATCACTAACCCTCTGTGCTGATGTCAGGGCCACGAGAAGTATTGTTTTAAGGGCAAGTAACTTTATGGACTCAAGGGGCTCAAAGGGAGAGTCTGTTAACGCATTCAGCACTAGGTTTAAACCCAAGAAGGAACCTTTATTACAGGGACTGGTCTGGCTTTACTGCATGTCATCTGTTACCGGCTAGATTATAATTATACAAGACCCCTAGGGCAGAAATTTGAACCTTTAAGGTGCTAACCGCTTGGCCTTTTTCTAGCCCTTTCCGAAGAAATTCTAAAATGTTTTTTACGGGAAACCCCCCCCCCTGCCCAGGGAGGATTCTGTAGATAAGAATTTCCTCCAGGTTCTACTGTAAATCTTTGTAGTGACCGGTTTTCTACTCCCTAGCTATGCAATGATTAAGAACTTATAGTTCGAAACGCGTTTGCTGTTCCTCTCCAAGGTGGACTTTTAATATTTTTTGCATGACCCAATAAAATATGGATTTTAGAAGATTTGTTCAGCTGGATCTTCCTGGTTCCTCATTGTTCGTCTGGTAGCACTCCTGGCTCCGTGCTGTTGATCTTCTAGGTGGGTGAGCTGACTTTTCCCTTTCTTTTTCTTCCTCTGATATGAAGCGCGTTTAAAGGGAATTTGTCACCCCCTGGGACCTATCTGACCTCTAATATGGGCATACAGGTGATAAAAATGTGAATCTATACTTACCTGTATGGCTCATATTAGAGGTCTACTTGCTTTGTAATAGCTTTTTATTAAATTAGTTTTGGCAAGCTTCGCATCTGGGGGACACAAAGAAATCCCCGCCTATTAGCTTAATTTCCATATCCCTCCCCTGTATGTCAGTTCCCGGCTGGAACAGGAAACTTGTGCGCAGGCGCTGGTGGGTCACTCGGTCTTCCCGGCGCCTGCGCATAAGTTTCCTGCTCCACAAGGCTACACAGACAGCAGGAAGAAGAGCTCCATCCGTACAGGGTAAATTGCGCAGGCGCGGGATCTGTCCGGGAACTGCATGTCACAGGGCCCTGTGATGTGCAGGGGAGCTGGGGGGATATGGAAGCTTGCCAAAACTAATTTAATAAAAAGCTATTACAAAGCAAGTAGACCTCTAATATGGGACATACAGGTAAGTATAGATTCACATTTCTATCACCTGTATGCCCATAGAGGTCTGATAGGTCCCAGGGGGTGACGGATTTCCTTTAACGAGAGGATTTTCCCCTCCACTTATGCTATCTGCATAAGGGATTTCCATTTCGAGTTCTCCCCTGATGATTCACATACGCTACTGTGACTTGGTTATCAGACTGTAGTTTTACATGGTAACCTTGTAAGAGGGGTAAAAAGTTGATTAGTGTGTTCTCTACTGCCCGTAGTTCCCACATGTTTGAGGACTCCAGACTTTCCATCTCTGACCAAGTTCCATGTATCAGGTGGTTGTCTCGATGTGCACCCCACCCCCTGGGGCTGGCGTCTTTAGTAATTACTCTGGTAAAGAGGAGAAACCAGGGGACGCTCAACTGGATCGTGTCCACCCTCAGCCATCAATGTGTTGAATGCATTACATGGTGAGGGAGAGTCAATTTGCCCATCAGATGTCCCTGGGGGATGACTTCATTTTTTAGGATGTCCCATTGTAACTCCCTTGCGTGAAATTGGGCCTAGCTTACTGCTGGAATGCAGGAGGTGCGAGATCCCAGTAGAGACATTGCCCCCCCTGAGAGTCATTACTGGATTTGCTATGGCCACTGACACCAGGTTTTTTATTTTTTCTGGTCGGGAAGGCAGCATTGTTGCCAAACGGAATCCAGGGTAAGGCCTAAAAAGATCTGAGTTGTCCATGGAGTCAAATTAGATTTTTCCAGGTTTAAGCACCATTCTAAGTTTCATTAAGATGGTGCACACATGATCCACTTGAGCCAGGAAATGATCTTAAGTTCTTCAAGTTCTTCCAACTATTAGGAAATTGTTCAAGTATGGGATGATCAATCTGTCTTTCTCCCCGAGATGGGCAGCAACTTCCGCTATAAGCTTTGTGAATATGCGGGGCGCCACTGCCAGGCCAAAAGGAAGGGCTCTGTATTGAAAGTGCCTGATGATCCCCTGCATCGTTACAGCCACCCTGAGGTATCTCTGAAAGCTCTGATGGAATGGCACATGATAATATGCATCCCACAGGTCTAGTACTTCCATGAAGCAACCGGGAAATAATAAACTTATCGTTGATTTTATCATCTCCATCTTGAATGATGGAATGTTCAAGAATTTGTATAGGCCTTTCAAGTTGATTATTACCCTGTATGTGTTGTCTGTTTTTTTTCACAAGGAACAAGGGGGTATAGAATCCTCTCCTTTCCTTTTGTGGTGACACTTCCTGTGACACGTTCTTTCTTAGGAGGTTCAACACCTCTTCCTCCAATGCCTGTTGTTCTGCCGGAGAGGATCTTATCGCAGTCAGGATGAATCTCTCTGGCGGGTTCCTCAGGAATTCTGGCTTCAACCCTGATCTTATCAACCTGAGGATCCATTTGTTGGAAGAAATCCTTTTCCAGGCTGGAATGACGAGAGAGAGTCTCCCTCCCATCTGGGATAAAGAGTCACTTTGGGGGTTTCGACTTTCTTGGGAGGGCCCGCCGAACAGAAAACTTTTTCCCTTCCTGGGACGATCCTCCCATCTAGGCTGTTCCGCGGACGCTCTTCTGCGGGTAAATCTCTTCCTCCGAAAGGACTGCTTAAATGCTGAGAAGGAAGATTTGGGGAATCCCTTCTTGTCCCCTTCTTTCTCAAGAATCATGTCTAGAGTGGAGCCAAAAAAGAAGTCTCCTTCACACGGAAGAGAACATAACTTTCCTTTTGTCTGCATATCTCCTTGGCAACATTTTAACCAGACTGCTCTTTGGCCGGCATTAGATAGGGCCGCAGATCTAGCTGCCAAACTGGTGGAAACGTCAGAGGCATTGGACAGGAAGGCCGCGGCTCCTTTCAAAACCGGAAGGGTGGCTAGAATGGAATCCTGTGATGCATTGTTTTTAACCTGGTCTTCTAACCTGTCTAGCCAAACCATGAGAGATCTGGCAGTACAGGTTATGGATATGGCTGGTTTTAACGCCACTGCCGATGACTCCCAAGTACCTTTAAGGAAGGTATCCACCTTTCGGTCCATTGGCTCCGTCAGCGACCCTGTATCTTCGAAAGGGAGGGAAGAGCTTTTTGAAGCTTTGGATACCACAACATCCAGCTTTGGGGCCTTATTCCATGATGCAGTAGCTTCCTCATCAAAAGGATATTTTCTTTTGAAGGAAGATGGAAGGTGACCCTTCTTTTCCGGTTTATCCCACTCCTTCTTGATTAGCCCTTGTACCTTATCATGGATTGGAAAAACTCTTGTTTTTTGCGATCTAGAGTCACAAACATGATGTCTTGGACTGATTTTTTCACCTTCTGGTCAACCAGCCCCATTATGGACCTGAGGGCTTTAACCAAATTATCAACACTTTCCAGGGGAAAACAGTGATCTGTGCCTGACTCGCTATCTGATGACGAGGAGTCGGTAGAGTCATCCAACATTCCTTCATCAGACTCTCAATCTGGAAAGTTTCCCTTGTGTCAGAAAATGACTTTAGTGATTTCTAAACCTCAGTCTTAATAAGGGATTTTAAATTTGAAGCAAAGTTTGGAGTTCCCTCCAAAATTATTTCCACAATACATGGCTGACATAGCGTTTTTGGCCAGTCCTTACCAGACCTCGTTCACACAGGGCACACACTCTATGTTTGGACTTCCTTGTACTTTTCCTAGGGGCATCCTGACACAGAGGAAGGAGAGAGAAAGAGGGGGAGAGAAATAAAAAAGTCTACATTAATACGTCGATCTTCACGTAGCTCACTCCGCAAATAAAAAGGGGGTACCGGAACGGGAGGCAGGACAGTATCCGCCACTTCTCCTTGGGAGACCGTGGAATCCTCGATCCTGCTTGAGCTATGCCGGCTAGATCTTGAATCCGTGGTGCTGCGTGTCCCAGACTGCTCACCACTCCTATCCTCCGATGGAAGCTGCTCTTGGGTGCGCTTCTGGCACCGAGGCCACACGCTGCAGCTGCTCCGTCTCCTTGTGCTGCTGCAGCATGATCTGCTGCTCTTGCTGCTGATGCAGCGGGGAGGGCTGCTGTGAAGCCATTTTGCGATACTCTGCACCTTTGCCTAGCCGGTGATCTGCCCTTAAGTACAATCGTGCCAGGGAGATCACCGGCCGGCGTTCCATGCAGCTTCTGGTACCTCCTCCGAAAATTACATCCGGGGGTCAGAGGTCCCGATGTGCGACTTCCGGATTCGTCACTTCCGGGACGCGGGGATGCCGGGAACCAGCCTGTGTAGGCGCCGCAAACCTCCGTCCGCACGCGAGGAGTCCCCCATCGGGCGCCCTCCGCAGCGCTTTCAGCATGCACAGGGCCAGCCGCAGCAAAGACTGTGCCCTGCCACAATCGACCAGCCCCGGCCTGGGTGAGCTCCATCTTTTTCTTGCGCACGCCGCTGACAAGCTAGAAGGACCCCCATCAAGGACAGGAAAGGGCGGATACCCTCTCTCGTTGTACCGTCATTGGTGACAGAAAAATATATAATTTCTCCCCGTGAAAGTTATTTTTGATAGTCATCAGAATATGATTTTCTAGTAAATAATTTCTCACGTTCTAGGTATGACAATGGCTTCTCCCTCTGTGGGATTTTTGATGTTTAAGAAGGTACCATTATTGGTTGAAACTTTCCCACATTATGAATATGAAAAAGGCTTCTCCCTTGTGTGAGTTCTCTGGTGCTTAACAAAACAAGATTTATCTGCATAACATTTCCCACATTCTGAACAAGAAAAAGGCTTCTCCCCTGTGTGAGTTCTCAGGTGCTTAGTAAGACCGGATTTCCGGATAAAAGATCTCCCACATTCTGAACATGAAAATGGCTTCTCCCCTGTGTGAGTTCTCTGGTGCAGAACAAGAACATATTTCCGGCTAAAAGATCTCCCACATTCTGAACATGAAAATGGCTTCTCCCCTGTGTGAATTCTCTGGTGCTTAACAAGATTCGATTTCCGTTCAAAATATTTCCCACATTCTGAACAGAAAAAAGGCTTCTCCCCTGTGTGAATTCTCTGATGTGAGATAAGAGGTGATTTCTCTGTAAAACCTTTCCCACATTCTGAGCAGGAATAAGGCTTTTCCCCTGTGTGAATTCTCTGGTGCTTAACAAGAAACGATTTAAAGTGAAAATATTTCCCACATTCTGAACAGAAAAAAGGCTTCTCCCTTGTGTGAGTTCTCTGATGTGAGATAAGAAGTGATTTCTCTGTAAAAATTTTCCGACATTCTGAACATGAAAAAAGCTTCTCCCCTGTGTGACTTCTCTTGTGTTTAATAAAACAGGATTTATCTGCATAACATTTCCCACATTCTGAACATGAAAAAGGCTTCTCCCCTGTGTGAGTTCTCAGGTGCTTAACAAGAACAGATTTCCGGATAAAAGATCTCCCACATTCAGAACATGAAAATGGCTTTTCACCTGTGTGAATTCTCTGGTGCTTAACAAGAGTCGATTTCCGGCCAAAATATTTCCCACATTCTGAACATAAATATTGTTTCTCTCCTGTGTGAGTTCTTTGATGTGCGATACGATTTGATTTATCTGTAAAACATTTCCCACATTCTGAACACGAGTATGGCTTCTGTCGTGTGTGATTTTTCTGGTGATTAACAAGAGTCGATTTCTGGCCAAAATATTTCCCACATTCTGAACATGAATATGGTTGCTTCCCAGTGTGAATTCTGTCATGCCTAATAAGATCTGATTTCCTGTTAAAATATTTCACACAGTTGAAACAAGAAAATATCTTCTCCTCTATTTGAATTTTTTGATGTTCAACAAAAGACTTTTCTAGGGTAAAATTATTTCCATGTTCTGAATGTGAAAATGTCTTATTTGCTTTAAGAGCAGTTTGCTTGTTAATGCCTCTTTTGTGACTTTTATTTTTCTTACTATTCTGTAATGAATCAGAAAATAGGACCTGTTTCAAAGGATCAGATGATAGATCTTTGCTGTGAAGGGATGATGGTATATCTGGAGTAATGACATTCACTTCAATTGCATCCTGTGTGATCTCAAGGTCATCTGATTTAAAAATTGAAGGTGTCAGTTGTCCCTCTGATCTCCTGTCACCGTGATCTGCCAAGAAATAAAACCAATTATTATTTCTGAATAAAATATTCTTGAAATTTCTATTTTTTAACATTTCTAATTAATACGTCAATTGAATTATTCACTAAGACAATGACAGATCACAGTCCTCACAGCGTGAACCAGTGGTGTTCAACTGTTTGTTCATTCTGCCCCCAAATATTGGAATAAAAAGCCACCAAAAATATAGGCAAAAATTATACAAATAAAAACTCCTCCCACATAAAAAACAAGTTCCCACTCAGGTCCATCATCTGTCAATGGAAAAACAGAACTTTCCACATTATTGAGACTCAAAAGCTCTTGAAAATCAACATGGCTTCCGTAAACCAATCCAGCAAAATCCATTCACCAAAAGACAAATCTCTCCTTCGCTTTTGAGGCTTGCAGTGTGCCCAAACCACATTTAGCATTGCTGAAGTGAGAAGAACCTACTTAACAATTTATGGTGTGTGTCTCCTGGAGCACAATGTGGACACTGTGAGTTGGGCAATAAAAATTCATTCTGCGGTGATGGAGGAGATGTTGGAACCAGAAGCTCTGGGTGGCGCAGGCTCTGTCCAGCTACTAAGAATAGGGTGGCTGGGACCAGTAGTACCATCCAGTCTGGCAGTATGGCAGTGTGTGCTGTCCAGCTGGAATAATCAGCTCCCTGCTTTAGGTAATTGTAAAGCACCACACCCTACTAAAGCTCGAAGCATATTGCCGGAAGATGCCAGATACAGCCTTGTTCTCCTCTGGTTCAGTCCTCTGTGCTCAGCTCCCGGCTTGTGTATTTGTTTCCTGTTGTAATCCTGGCCTGTTTACAGAATACTCGTGTCTTCCGATTTTGTATTTTCTCTGCTCTCCTGGTTCGGATCTGGCTACCTGACTATTCTTTTTGCCATCTCGCACCACCAAACAGCAGCTAACTCGGTGGCCACAGCCTAGTTGTCCCAGTATAAGTTCAGATCTATGTATAGGGGTTAAAGGGTGACAAGCGGGACAATCCCTGGGATCTGGAAAATAAAGTTGCAAGCACCAAGCCTGTTTGTGGTAGTCATTTTTTGAGTTGTCAATAGTGATGAGCGAGCGTGCTCTGTTAACCCTTTCACCGAGCACGCTCGGGTGCTGACTGAGTATTTTCAGCGTGCTCGACAACTATGTTCGAGTCACTGCGACTGCATGTGTCGTGGCTGTTAGGCAATCCCTGTATAGCGCCAGCGTCTCTGCCTCCTGCCGGGCAGAGACGCCGTTCCCCTCACCGCTGCAGTCCTGGTCCAGCGTCCTCCAGCTCCTCTGCTGCTGTTCCGCGCACCGCGCGCAGCTTCCCGGGCACTGTGCTTAGGGAGCGCACGTTCTCTCCCTCTTAAGGGGGCCGTGCTCGCTGTCCTAAAGAGTCCCCAGCCAATGGCCGGACGACCACTCCTATTTAAAGCACCACCTCCAAAATGGAGGTGCCTGTGCAAGGTTGTTGTTTGTGTGCTAACACTCTCCTCAGCCCTCAGGTTCCAGTGACCGCCAGTCTGTCTGTCAGCCGTGCCCGCCTGCCTGTCTATCAGCCGTGCCCGCCAGCCTGTCTACCTGCCGTGCCCGCCGGCTTGCCTACCCGGATCACCTGTCTGGCTACCAGCCGTACCTACCTGCTTGCCTACCCGGATCACCCGTCAAGCTACCTGCCGTACTCTTCCGCTGTACCTGTCAGCCTCAGCCACCTGACCCGTGGGAGTCGCCTGCTCTCATACAAGGTAGGTCCCAGAGTGGCACCTGGTTCCCCTGCCCGGTCCCTGCTTGGTTCACGGAGTCCACAAAGCCGCCAAGTGGCCAGGGTCGGTCCGAGTAGGCGCTTAGTTACGCCCCTCTGGTCCCTCCTTGCATCCCAGCACAGAGGTTCCACCACCCGGACCCGTAACACCCAGCATGTGTCACAGCTGTCTAATAGCCGCGACACATGCAGCCGCGGCGACTCAAACATAGTTGTTGAGCACGCCGAAAATACTTGGTCAGCACCAGAGCGTGCTCGGTGAAAGGGTTAACCGAGCACGCTCGCTCATCACTAGTTGTCAGGTAACCACAAACAGTGCCTCCATTACATTGTGCCTGCAAACAATTCCAGGAATATCTGCCTTCTAAAAGCTAAATGGCGCTCCTTCCTTTCTGAACCCTGCCATGTGCCCAGATACCAGTGTACAACTGTATATAGGGTATTGTCAGATTCAGGAGAAGTTGGAAAATAATTAGTAAGGTCTAGTAAGGTGTGTGAAAATGAAAAAATTAGGGCTAAATCAACATTATAGTGAAAAAAATAAGAAATTTTGCATTCCACTTTGTAATTCCTCAATGTGGTCTTTGATACTACGAAGAGTGCAATTTTCTAAAATCTAAGCCCTTCAAAGTAATTTAAAAAGGGGATGGTGGAAAAATGCTGCCGACCTAAAGAAGAAATACGATAAATGTTATTTATTAACTATTTTGTGTAGTATCACTATCTGATTTAAGAGCATACAATTTTAAAGTTTTAAAATTACAAATCTTTCTAAATTGCTGGGCAATATTCAGGTGTTTTCTAAAATAAACAAAAAATATAATAACTTAAAATCACCAGAAACATAAAGTACAATGTGTCACAGAAAAAATATTTCAAAATCACTGGACGCAGAAGAAGCATCCAAAGTTATCACCACGTAAAGTGACACATGTCAGATTTGAAAAATGGGGCCTGGTTGGTAGTCAAAAACTGTGAATATAGACAGTAACACATCTCCTGAAATGATCAAACTCAACAGTCTTCATCAGTAAAAAAAATATTAACTAGAGGAGAACCATCTCTGGAGTAATTATAGTATGTGGCTTTGGCTCTTGGCAATCCAAACTATCTTTGGGGTAATATTTTCGGTCAGAGTTTCTTGAAGAAATATTAGACATTTAAAGAGAACTTTTTATAATAGAGCTGAGGTGTCTTAAATTTAGATCTTGGGAATTTGGCAGAGACAATGGAGACTTTTCTTTAAAGACTACCAGGGAGTTGCAGACTCACATAAGTGGGGTAGGGTAATCCCACTACAACAAGAACATATGTTTAGGCGGAAGAGCTCAAACACTAAACCGGAGTTGTACTTATTTATGATGGACCATTGGAGCTCCTATGAGTCCTGACCAGAAAAGTAGAGTGCTATGATTGTGTTCACACACTCACACGGGTAACAGCAGATGGCAAGAACTACCAAAGAGAGAAGCCGCACCTGTACCAAACTAGTCCCTGTATAGACTAAAAAAAAGTCCCTAGCTGCACAACTAAATATACCTCCTCAGATCTGGATCCCTAAAAGGCCGTCGAGTGGTTTCTAGCACCTCCTGATGTACCAGAGGGGAGGCCACAACACAAATCCAACAAAGGTAGAGGAATGCGTGCACTGAGATACGAGAACCTAGGGTAAGAAACTAAAATCACATTCACAAAAGATAGACAAGGATAAATAAGGAGAAAAACAAACAGAATAAGTGAAACCTCACAGACCTCCAAATGTGGAAAAGAAGGGAAAGGTCCTGGGGAGGAAAACTCACACATTCGCAGCAGGAAAACCATCTGGGGCTTACCAGAGAAGGTAAACAAACCCCTAGCTGAAGAGCTTGAACTCCAAACACCAATCTACATTAAAGTATAGCCAGCAAGTGAGGTAAGTGAAAGGTGAACATATAAAGGCCATCCCAAAATGTGATGGGACAGAGCCAAAAGGGAAAATGGAAAACACCTGGAGAGAAGCCAACCAAGAAAAAAAAAAAAGACAAAAGAAACTATCAGCATTTGGACACAGACGAAAAGGACTGTAGCCCAGCAGAGGGAAACCAACCACACAGCAAAAGTCATTGGATCAAATCCCGAAGCCAACCTATGACATACAGAAAGTATTAGTGCTTCCCATTTCAGGAATGATGGTGCAGTAATCTGAATTCCTTAGACTTGAAAACATATAACATGGAGTGATGCTATGAAACTAGGGCTCGAGCCATACAAACAGATCTGCTGCAGACGTGAATAAATGTATATTACAGCCATGAACTATGCACAGCTTAGAGATATATCATGACACAGGTGTAATGTTTTTTTTGTGTAGTGTATCACAATCCTCTTTGAAGTTAGTTGGTTTTAAAAGAAATTGAAAAGTCAGGATAAAAGGGAAGCTCTGTTATTGTACAGAAATCCACACTTGGCCCTCACTGCAAATTTAATATTGTCGATCATAAAAGCGAAATTTGGCCAGAAAGACTGGACCTGGTCTTGTTGGGACCATATGAGCACATTCAGCAGCACAGAAGAGAGAGAAGGTAGATTCATCCTATATGATGCTAAGATCCTAGGATTCTTGCTTTCTGACAGAGGTGCACCATATGAATAATATTTTTCCTGAAGTGATTTTCTAACTTTCCGGCATATTCTACGTACGCTGTCTTTTGGCTCTGTAATTTACACATCTGGGTAGGCAAGAGTCAGAATCTTGTGATTCTAGGGGGTAGGAGGATCCTCCAGATTGTAAACTCAATAGAAGAAGGGCTTTCAATGCTCAAAGTAATTTGAACAGTTTTGGGTGTAGAAGAATGCTGTGGTCTGGAGGCAGAATGGAGGATGACTGTGATATGGCCAGACTGTACTGCTGATAAAAGAAGAAAAGCCGGTGTCAGGATTCTGTTCACTTTTTGCGAATTGACCCCTAGTGGCTGCTATTATTCGCATTCATTATTGTGCTGCATTTCCACTCCTTACCACTAGAGGCTTCTATATTGTGTTTCTGCCATTGCCCTTTATTAAGATGGCCGATGTTGGACCTATGCAAGCCATCTTGTTTCCTTTTTGGGCTTTCTTATTGCTACATGGAACTCTCACTCATTGCTTGAATAATGTGTCTAGCCTTTACTCTAATTCCATTCTCCAGCTCATGAGAACAGTCTTACTCTGACTTTCAACACTCCTCTACTCTCTTTTTCCTATGATTCCTAGTGCTAATTTCAAGAACTTCAACTACCACTTGCTGTTCCCCACTCATGCTTCTCCGGCCACTGGATTGCAACCATGCTCCACCATTATCATAACAGCCAGTGTCTGAGAAGTATCTGTGGCTTCTCTTCTTTAGTGGTTACTACTAACCTGGGTAGTCGTATGTAGGAATCTCCTCTTTACACCGCTCATCACCTCTCACATATGTCTCTGTAGTATTAATATGGGTCAGATCTTCACCCTGAAACAAATATTGTAAAAGTCACAGACAG
This sequence comes from Phyllobates terribilis, assembly GCF_046119375.1. Classification (NCBI taxonomy): domain Eukaryota; kingdom Metazoa; phylum Chordata; class Amphibia; order Anura; family Dendrobatidae; genus Phyllobates; species Phyllobates terribilis. The sequence goes on along the minus strand of NW_027362765.1, from coordinate 32,231,062 downwards.
ATGGAGAAGTCACACCTATGATCAGCTCTAATCCTGTCATCTCCACCGTTCTCATTACACAAGTATAAAACATATAATACTGGTGGATAAAACAAGACTGAGCACAAGACCTTCACAGCCGTCTACACATCATAGGGGGGATCTCATGACACCTTCTCTCCATCTACCTGATGATCCTGAGGAATACTGGGATCTTCTTGTTTACAGTCCTGTGGAAGAAGAGAATGGGGACATCTCTCTGGTGTTGTCATCTTACTGGATAGAACTGGAGGAAAACACATACAGGGACTGAATTCATTCTTTACATACAGATAATTATAGGCCGTCTGTATTTAGTCCTGTCTATTACCTGGTGATGTGAGGGGTGAGGAAACCTCCATCATGAAGTCTTTGTACTGATCCTTGTGTCCTTCTAAATACTCCCACTCCTCCATGGAGAAATAGACGGTGACATCCTGACACCTTATAGGAACCTGACATAAACAATGATACCGTCATCCCCGATCCCTTCATAGTGTTACTGTATAACATCCCAGCATTCCCAGCAGTGTTACCTCTCCAGTCTGCAGCTCAATCATCTTGTAGGTGAGATCTAGGATCTTCTGGTCATTGATGTCCTCATGTATCAGAGAGTGAGGTGGACACCCCGTGATTTGGCTCAGGGGTCTTCCCCATCTCTCAGACACAGGGGCCTGACAGGGCTCACTAGAGGTCTTCTTCACTACTGTGTAATCCTGGTTATGGAGAGACACATTAATAAATCTCGCTACAGACATTTCCAGAGTCCTCACCTCTCCAGTTCTGTCCATCTGTTATTCCCATAGATAAGAATGATGTAATGTGACGTCATCAGAATCTCTCACCTGTCCAGTAAGCCGGAAGAGGATCTCTAGGGTGAGGTGTAATATCCTCTCCGCCATCTTGTCCCTGTCCATATCCATCCTTGATAGGTAAATCAGAAAAATTCTCTTATATAGAAGATCTCCACTGAGAGGATCTGAAACTGTAGGAATCTGAATGGGAAGAAGATTAGCCGATGTAATATCATAATGGATCCTGTTTAATGCCACAATTACTGGAGATAATAAGGAAAAACATAGAAAGAGATATAGTGAGGAATTAGTATTTATAATTGGTTGGAAAATCACTTTGCCATAATTGAACATCACGATGCAGAGGCAGTTTTCTCACGGTCATATACTATTACATAATACTAATTACATGGGTTGTTTAAGTCCTAAGATACTGTTGTTCAATAGCGACCGTCTCATCCAGGTGGTTAAACGTTGCATTAGCATCTCGCTATGTGATCGCATGGTGCTCACTGTTGCCATTTAGTTAGGAAAAATAAAAAACGTTCTTTTACTTGGAGATTGATGACATAAAAGTGATATTTCTTCCTGAGTAATGAGGTCTTTGTATAGATAATTTTACCCCTAGCATTTTGGTTTGGGAGAAGAGAAAGGGAGATTAGTGACATTTTGTTGTAATTTCCCTTTAAAAAAACATTATATAAAATATCTAATTGAAAAAAAAAGTGGTTAATTTTCCCATCATTTTATTTCTGCTCTCAAATACTACAGTTTGGATATAAAAGAAAAAGCATTTAATATTATAGAAAATGTGTTCAAAGACCTTGTATGGAGAGATAAAGAGCCCAGGCTGAAGATGCTTCATCTCCAAAAGTCTACAAAACATGGAGGATTGGCAACTCCGAATTTCCTTGACTTTTCTTGGCTTCGGGAGCTTAGAAACTGGAATATGGTAAGTTCTAAGGTAATTTCACTTTGTTTAGTCTATTATAGGTTTTCTGTACAATTTGTCAATAAAAATATAAATTTCTCCCTTTGAATGTTATTTTTGATAGTCATCAAACTATGATTATCAAGTAAATAATTTCTCACATTCTAGGTATGATAGTGGCTTCTCCCCGTGTGGGATTATTATTGGTTAAAACTTTCCCACATTCTGAACATGAAAAAGGCTTCTCCCCTGTGTGAGTTCTCTGGTGACTAACAAGAGTTGATTTCTGGTCAAAATATTTCCCACATTCTGAACATGAATATGGCTTGTCCCCTGTGTGTATTCTTTCATGCCTAATACAATCTGATTTCTGGTTAAAATATCTCCCACAGTTGAAGCAAGAAAACCTCTTCTCCTCTGTGTGAATTTTTTGATGTTCAACAACAGACGTATCGAGAGGAAAACTATTGCCATATTCTGAATCTGAAAATGGCTTCTTTGCTTTAAGGCCAGTTCGTTTTTCAATGCCTCTTTTGTGACTTTTATTTTTCTTACTATTCTGTAATGAATCAGAAAATAGGACCTGTTTCAAAGGATCAGATGATACATCTTTGCTGTGAAGGGATGATGGTATATCTGGAGTAATGGCATTCACTTCAATTGTATCCTGTGTGATCTCAAGATCTGATTTAAAAACTGAAGCTGTCAGTTGTCCCTCTGATCTCCTGGTACAGTCATCTGCCAAGAAAAAAAACAATTATTATTTTTGAATAAAATATCCTTGAAATTTATATTTTTAACATTTCTAATTAAAATGTCCATTGAATTATTCACTAAGACAGTGACAGATCACAGTCTAATAGAAGACCTCATAGCATGATCCAGTGAAGCGTAGTGTTCAACGGTTTGCTCATTCTGCCACCAAATATTGGAATAAAAGGCCACCACAATGTAGGCGAAAATGATATAAATAAAAACTTCCATTCATCTCGCAAAAAAACAAGCCCCCACTCAGGGCCATCATCTGTCAATGGAAAAAACAGAGGTTTCCACATTATTAGTCACAAAAAAGGCTCTTGAAAAGCAACATGGCTTCCATAAACCAATCCAGCAAAATCCACTCTCGAAAAGTCAAATCTCTCCTTCGCTTCTGAGCCTTGCAGTGTGCCCAAACCACATTTAGCATCTACAGTGGGGAAAAAGTATTTAGTCAGCCACCAATTGGGCAAGTTCTCCCACTTAAAAAGATGAGCGAGGCCTGCAATTGACATCATAAGTAGACCTCAACTATGAGAGACAAAATGAGAAAACAAATCCTGAAAATCACATTGTCTGATTTGGAAAGAAATTTTTTTCAAATTTTGGTGGAAAATAAGTATTTGGTGAATTACAAAAGTTCATCTCAATACTTTGTTATACATCCTTTGTTGGCAATGACAGAGGTCAAACGTTTTCTGTAAGTCTTCACAAGGTTGGCACACACTGTTGCTGGTATGTTGGCCCATTCCTCCATGCAGATCTCCTCTAGAGCAGTGATATTTTGGGGCTGTCGCTGGGCAACACGGACTTTCAACTCCCTCCAAAGGTTTTCTATAGGGTTTAGATCTGGATACTGGCTAGGCCACTGCAGGACCTTGAAATGCTTCTTACAAAGCCACTCTTTCGTTGCCCTGGTGGTGTGCTTGGGATCATTGTCATGCTGAAAGACCCAGCGACATTTCATCTTCAATGCCCTTGCCGATGGAAGGAGGTTTGCACTCAAAATCTCACGATATATGGTCCCATTCATTCTTTCATGGACACGGATCAGTCGTCCTGGTCCCTTGGCAAAGAAACAGCCCCAAAGCATGATGTTGCCACCCCCATGCTTCACAGTAGGTATGGTGTTCTTTTGATGCAACTCAGCATTCTTTCTCCTCCAAACACGCAGAGTTGTGTTTCTACCAAACCGTTCTAATTTGGTTTCATCTGACCATATGACATTCTCCCAATACTCTTCTGGATCATCCAAATGCTCTCTAGCAAACTTCAGACGGGCCCGGACATGTAATGGCTTAAGCAGGGGGACACGTCTGGCACTGCAGGATCTGAGTCCCTGGTGGCGTAGTGTATTACTGATGGTAGCCTGTGTAACGTTGCTCCCAGCTCTCTGCAGATCATTCAATAGGTCCCCCCGTGTGGTTCTGGGATTTTTGCTCACCGTTCTTGAGATCATTTTGACCCCACTGGGTGAGATCTTGTGTGGAGCCCCAGATTGAGCGATATTAATCAGTGGTCTTGTATGTTTTCCATTTTTTAAATTTTGCTCCCACGGTTGATTTCTTCACACCAAGCAAAAATTGGCATATTTGCAATTTTCACTCTCCAACATCCATTGCGGGCTAATTTCAGGAAAGTGTCTATGGAGTCAAAATAGTCACTACTTCTTTAGATGACTTCACTGAGTGTTATAATTTCAAAAATGGAGTCACTTTATGGGGTTTTCTGCCATTCTGTCACTTTAGAGCTTCTGCAAATGTGTCACATCTCTGGGATCTGCTTCTGCAACATCTGCTTCTATGGCCAGGAGCTCCTTCATTCATTCTGCGGTGATTCTGGTGATGGAGGATATGTTAGAACCAGAAGATCTGGGTGTCGCAGGCTCTATCCAGCCACTATTATTGGGGAGGCTGGGACCTGTAATATCACCCAGTCTGGCAGTATGGGTGTGTGCAGCAGGGCTGTGGAGTCGGTAAGCCAAACCTTTGACTCCTCAATTTCCCGACTCTGACTGAAACTCCACAGCACGGCCTCACTACGGAGTATGTGCATAAAGTGCAGCACAGATTCATCTCAATGAAAAGCCTTAGATCAGTAATAGAACAGACATTTAGGGTATGTGCACAAGATCAGTGTTCACTGCGGATTGGACGCAGTGCAAGTGCACTGTGAGCAATCCGCAGCGTCCGGCTGTTACAGCACTACAGCATAGTGGATGGGATTTATACAAATCCTATGCCCACTATGCGTCTGCGGCACACCAGCGGAAACTGACATGCGGCGCGTCTTTCCAGACCACAGCATGTCAATTTCTCCTGCGGGTCCGCATGCGGGCTTTCCCCACAGACCTAATCTCTATGGGGAAAGCCTGCATGTGAGAAAAAAAAAGAAAAAGAGGCCGGCGCTCATTTGCATAATGAGTGGAAGCCGCAGCTGGCTCCGGATAGTCTGCCCATACCCTTATATGACACTTCATAACTTTCCCAAATTCTTATGAAAACACTTACAGCACATCCTGCATTGTACTACTGTACCAATTTATTATATATTTTAGGAGTTGGTCCATTTTATACTGACTGATTCCACGAAAATGGACACAGACTTCAACTCCACAGCCCTGGTGTGTAGGCCAGCTGGAGTAATCAGCTCCCTGCTTCAGCCAATTGGAGATCATCACACCCTACTAAAGCTCGAAGCATATTGTCGGAAGCCGCCAGATACATCCTTGTTCTCCTCGGGTTCAGTCCTCTGTGCTCAGCTCCCGGGTTGTGTCTTTGTTTCCTACTGTTACTTCGGCTGTTTACAGAATACTCTTGTGTCTTCTGATTTTGTATTTTCTCTGCCCTCCTGGTTCTGACCTGGCTTCTTGACTATTCTTTTTGCCTTCTTGACTATTCTTTTTGGCATCTCGCACCACCGAACAGCAGCTAACTCCATGGCCCCAGCCTAGTGGTCCCAGTATAAGTTCAGATCTATGTATAGGGATTAAAAGGTGACAAGCGGGACAATCCCTGGGATCTGGAAAATAAAGTTTGTTTGTGGTAGCCAGTTTTTGGAGTTGCCAGGTAACCACAAACAGTGCCCCCATTACATTGTGCCTGCAAACAATTCCATGAATATCTGCTTTCCAAAAGCTAAATGGCGCTCCTTTCCTTCTTAACCTGCCATGTGCCCAGATAGAAGTGTACAGCCGTATAAATAGGGTATTGTCAGATTCAGGAGAAGTTGGAAAATAATTAGTAAGGTCCGTTTGTTTCCTATTTCTGTTTGTGAAAATGAAAAAATTGAGGCTAAATCAACATTTTTGTGAAAAAAAATTATTTTTGCATTCCACTTTGGGTTAATTCCTCAATGTGGTTTTTGATTCGTTCAAAAGCAGAACTCGTCCCGCAAAATACAAGCCCTCACATGGCCAAAAAAAACGTTAAGGCTCTGGGAAAAAAGGGGAGCAAAAAACGAAAGTGCAAAAACCGGAAAATAGCCCAGGGGTGAAGGGGTTAATTCCTCAGTGTGGTTCTTGATACTATGAAGAGTGCAATTTTCTAAAATCTAAGCCCTTCAAAGTAATAATAATAATCATCTTTATTTTTATATAGTGCTAACATATTATGCAGCGCTTTACATAAAAAATCATTGCTGTCCCCATTGGAGCTCACAATCTAGATTCCCTATCAGTATGTCTTTGGAGTGGGGGAGGAAGCTGGAGAAAATTAGTTTTGTAAATTTAATTGCATATATAAAAACTTGTTGCTAAATTTGTACGCCTTCTATCATCCGAAAAAAAATAAAAGGATGTTGACTAAGTAAAAGGAGGTGTTAGAAAAATGATGCCGAACTGAAGAAGAAATACGGTAAATGTTATTTATTAACTATTTTGTGTAGTATCACTATCTGATTTAAGAGCATACAAATTTAAAGTTTGAAAATTAGAAATGTTTCTAAGTTATTGAGTAATTTTCATGTATTTTCTAAAATAAACGCAAAATATATCAACCTAAAATTACCAGAAACATAAAGTACAATGTGTCACAGAAAAAAATATTTCAGAATCACTGGAATCAGAAGAAGCATCCAAAGTTATCACCATATAAAGTGACAGATGTCAGATTTCAAAAATGGGGCCTGGATAGGAGCAAAAAACTGGATGCGGGAAGTGGTTAAATCAGAGGATTTTGGGCAGTAACTACTGTAGTCAGAAACTGTGACTATAGACAATAACACATCTACTGAAATAATAATAATAAAAAATGGTATGATCAAACTCAACAGTCTTCATCACTAAAAAATTACTAACTAGAGGAGAACCATCTCTGTAGTAATTAAGAATATGTTGCTGGTGGCTCCTTTAATAATATTTTCAATCAGATGAGTTTCTTGAAGAAACATTAGACATTTAAAGAGAACATTTTAAAATATTACCGTTTTCTTTTTGTTAGAGGTGCACCATAAGAATAATATTTTTCTTTAAGTGATTTTCTAACTTTTCGGCACATTCTACGTACGCTGTCATTTGGCTTTGTAGTTTACAGATCTGGGCAGGTAAGGGTCAATATCTTTTAATTCCAGGGGGTAGGTTGTAAACTGTATAGAAAGGCTTTCAATACCCAAAGTAATTTGAACAGTTTTGGGTGAAGAAGAATGTTGTGGTCTGGAGGAAGAATGGTGATGACTGCGATATGGCCGGACTACACCGCTGATGAAGGAGACACAGCCAGTGTCAGGATTCTGTTTACTTTCAGCGAATTGACCCCTAGTGGCTGCTATTATTCACATTCATTATTGTGCTGCATTTCCACTCCTTACCACTAGAGGCTTCTATTGTGTTTCTGCCATCGCTCTTTACTAAGATGGCCGATGTTGAGCCTATGGAAGCCATCTTGTTTCCTTTTTGGGCTTGCTTATTGCTACATGGAACTCTCACTCATTGCTTGAATAATGTGTCTAGCCTTTACTCTAATTCCATTCTCCAGCTCCTGAGAACTTCTTACCCTGACTTTCAACACTCCTCTGCTCTCTTTTTCCTACGATTCCTAGTGCTAATTCCAAGAACTTCAACTACTGTTTGCTGTTCCCCACTCATGCTTCTCCGGCCACTGGATTGCAACCATGCTCCACCATTATCATAACAGCCAGTGACTGAGAAGAATCTGTGACTTCTCTGCATTTAGTGGTTACTACTCACCTGGGCGATTATATGTAGGAATCTCCTCTTTACACCGCTCATCACCCCTCACATATGTCTCTGTAGTATTAATATGGGTCAGATCTTTATCCTGAAACAAATATTGTAAAAGTCACAGAAAGATGGAGAAGTCACATCTATGATCAGCTCTAAACCTGCCATCTCCACCGTTCTCATTACACAAGTATAAAACATATAATACTGCACAAAAAACCACTTCACAAATCCAAAAACTATCTGCGCTTTCTCTTTTTACTGCTACTACACATTTCAGGGGATCTCTCCAAACCCTGGTCCACCCTCCGCCAACCTCAACCCCTCCCCCACCTCACAATCGAAACCCTGCTAACCTTATTAACATCAGTTGCACTCCATCTCCCTCCTTCAACTGTGCACTGTGGCATCCACGGTCTGTATGCAACAAGCTTCCTTTCCTGCACAACTACTTTCTGACCAACTCTCTCAATCTGCTGGCCCTCACTGAAACCTGGATTCAGGATTCTGACACTGTCTCCCCTGCCGCCATTTCTCATGGCGGCTTGCATTTTTCCCATTCCCTGAAACCTGCGAACAGACTTGGTGGTGGAGTCGGCATACTCCTGTCCCCACAATGCACCTTCCAGGTCATCCCCCCAGTTCCATCACTCTCATTCCCTTCTTTTGAGGTCCACACCATCAGGCTCTTCCATCCCCTCTCTCTCACAGTAGCGGTCGTATACCGTCCCCCAGGCTCCCATAAACAGCCCCACCTCCTCATCCACATCCCAGCTTCTATCTCTAACCACTTCTCTTGGACTCTGACAGCTTTCAACCTCTGAGACACACAAATACGGAAACACCCTTGATCTGGTCTTTGTCCGGCTTTGTTCAATCCCTCACCTAGAAAACTCCCCCCCTTCCCCTCTCTGATCATAACATTCTCTCCTTCACGCTCACAAATCCTCACCCGCCCCAGCACACTCCTACCTATCACACACTCAGAAATCTACAAGCCATTAACCCTCATACACTTACAGACTCCTTTCACTCATCACTGTAAATCACTACAATGACACTCTCAGAAGCACGCTGGACCAAATAGCGCCCCTCACCCTCAGAACCTCTAAACACAGAGTGAAACAGCCCTGGCTCACACCGCAAACCCGATTTCTCCAGCGATGCTCTAGAAGTGCCGAACGCCTATGGAGGAAAACTCTCACACTAGAAAACTATCTACTATAAATTTATGTTAAAAACATATAACTCTGCCCTTCACCTCGCCAAACAGACCTACTTCACCACCCTGATCTCCTCACTACCCAACAACCCCAAAAAACTCTTCGATACCTTTCACTCCCTCCTCAGTCCTAAAACCCAGGCCCCCATCACGGACATTTGTGCTGAGGACTTGGCCTCCTACTTCACAGTGAAAATAGACATCATCCGTCAGGAAATCAGCTCCCAGCCTCCAAGTGCAGTGACTCCCATCCCTCCCCACATCTCCTCGGGATCACTCTCCACATTTAACCCAGTCATAGAAGAAGAAGTCTCCAGGCTCTTCTCTTCTTCTCATCCCACTACATGCACCACTGACCCCATCCCCTCACATCTACTCCAGTCTCTTTCTTCAGTCATCACTACTCACCTAACTAAAATCTTCAACCTCTCTCTCTCTTCTGGCATCTTCCCCTTCTCTTTCAAACACTCCATCATTACTCCATTATTAAAAAAAACCTTCCTTGACCCTTCCTGCACAAACAACTACAGACCAGTCTCCAATCTTCCCTTCATGTATAAACTCTTGGAGCGCCCGGTCTACTACCGCCTTACCAGTTACCTCTCCACTCACACACTTCTAGACCCATCACAGTCCGGCTTCCGCCCCCTACATTCTACAGAAAGTCACTCATCAAAGTAACCAATGACCTTCTGACAGCAAAACGTAATGGTGACTACTCTCTGCTCATTCTTCTTGATCTCTCTGCAGCTTTTGACACCGTTGACCACCACCTCCTACTCTCTATGCTCCACTCAATCGGCATAAAGGACACTGCTCTCTCCTGGTTCTCCTCCTACCTATCTGACTGCTCTTTCAGTGTATCGTTCGCTGGCTCCACTTCTTTCCCCCTTCCTCTCACTATTGGGATTCCTCAGGGTTCAGTCCTTGGCCCTCTTCTCTTCTCTCTCTACAGTACCATCTTTATGCTGATGACACACAACTATACACCTCATCCCCTGACCTTACCCCCCACTGTACAACAGAACACCAGTGACTGTCTGGCCGCAGTTTCTAACATCATGTCCGCTCTCTATCTGAAACTCAACCTCTCCAAAACTGAACTACTTCTGCTCCCGCCGTATACTCACCTCCCTAAATCTGACATCTCTCTCTCCGTGTGTGGCACCACAATAACGAAGAGCCAGCAGGCACGTTGTTTGGGCTTTGTGTTTGACACCAATCTTTCCTTCACCTTCCATATACAATCTCTTGCCCACTCTTGTCGCTTGCACCTGAAGAACATCTCTAGAATCCACCCCATTCTTACCTTGGAAACAACAAAAACCCTCACTGTTGCCCTGATCCACTCCCGCCTTGACTACTCTATTAATTGGCCTCCCCCTCACTCGACTTTCCCCTCTCCAGTCCATCCTTAATGCTGCAGCCAGGGTTATCTATTTGGCTAACCGCTACTCGGACTCCCCCGCTCTGTGCAAGTCATGGCTGCCCATGAATTACAGGATCCAATTTAAATTGCTTGTTTTCACCCACAAAGCCCTCCACAGTGTGGCACCCCCTTACATCTCTTCTCTCATTTCTGTTTATCGGCCTACCCGTTCTCTACGCTCCGCAAGTGATATTCGACTAACATCCGCACTAATCCGTACCTCCCACTCCCGGCTTCAAGACTTCTCCCGAGCTGCACCTATTCTTTGGAATGCTCTACCCCAAGAAATTAGGACGAACCACAACTTACACAGTTTTAAGCGCTCCCTAAAAACACACCTGTTTAGGGCGGCCTATCACGTTCCCTAACCGAAGTCCTTTTATATTCTTATAGTCCATCCCTTACTTCTCCAAACATAAATCTCCACCGAACCCAAAAGCACTACAGATACTGGCTGGTGATGAGCTCATGCAGCCTTTATCTATCCCTCATCCCCTCAAAATGGCTGGATTATCATTGTAAATAAGCCCCTGTACTTTGTGTCACCCCCACCTCATTGTAGGTTGTAAGCTCTTATGAACAGGGTCATCATTTTTTGCTTGAATTATTGTATTATCTTTAACTGTTACTTATAACTGTTGTATATGAACCTCTGAATTGTAAAGCGCTGCGGAATATGTTGGTGCTATATAAAGATCATTATTATTATTATTATTATTATTATTTATACTGGTGGATAACACAAGACCGAACACAAGACCTTCACAGCCATCTACACATCATAAGGGAGATCTCATGACAACTTCTCTCCATCTACCTGATGATCCTGAGGAACATTGGGATTTTCTTGCTTACAGTCCTGTGGAAGAAGAAGACGGGGACATCTCTCTGGTGTTGTCCTCTTACTGGATAGAACTGGAAGAAACACATACAGGGACTGAATTCATTCTTTACATACACATAATTGTAGGCCATGTGTATTTAGTCCCGTCTATTACCGGGTGATGTGTGGGGCTGGAGAACCTCCATCATGACGTCCTTGTACAGATCTTTGTGTCCTTCTAAATACTCCCACTCATCCACGGAGAAATAGACGGCGACATCCTGATACCTTACAGGAACCTGACACATACAATGATACAGTCATCCCCCTGATCCCTTTATAGCATTACTGTATAATGTCACAGCATTCCCAGCAGTGTCACCTCTCCAGTCAGCAGTTCAATCATCTTGTAGGTGAGTTCTAAGATCTTCTGGTCATTAATGTCCTCATGGATCAGGGGGTGAGGTGGAGGCCCCGTAATTGAGCTTAGGGGTCTTCCCAATTCCTCAGACACAGGGTCCTGACAGCGCTCACTAGAGGTCTTCTTCATTACTGTGTAATCCTGGTTATGGAAACACACATTAATAAATCTCACTACAGACATTTCCAGAGTCCTCACCTCTCCAGTTCTGTCCATCTGTTATTCCCATAGATAAGAATGATGTAATGTGACGTCATCAGAATCTCTCACCTCTCCAGTAAGCCGGAAGAGGATCTCTAGGGTGAGATGTAATATCTTCTCGGCTATCTGGTCATTGTCCCGATCCATCCTTGATGGGTAAATCAGAAAAATTCTCTCATATAGAAGATCTCCACTGAGAGGATCCAAAACTGTAGGAATCTGAATGAGAAGAAGAAGAGCCAATGTAACATCATAGTAGATCCTGTGTAATACCACAATTACTGGAGATAATAAGGAAAAACATAGAAAGAGATACAATTAAGATTTTGTATTTAGAATTGGTTGGAAAATCACTTTGCCGTAATTGAACATCACGATACAGAAGCAGTTTTCTAACAGTCACATACTATTACATAATACTAATTACACGGGTAGTGTAAAGCAGCATGCGTCGGTGCTTAATTACAGAGGAAAAGAAGAAGGATGAGTGAAAACAGCACACAATCTTCTCCTAAACACCAAGGTAAGGAATCAGTCTTTGAAAATGGATCAGTGTTAAGAAATTGAGTAATCTGGTTTAATTCGATGATAGAGGCATTTTAAGAATTCTCTTCATAATTTAGGAGAGAAAGACTCGTGGTACCAAGAAGACAGCAGTGAATAAAATTTTGAAGATGATGAGCCTAATCTCACCTCATATGACAAATCTGAGGGCGATGATCTTGAGCCTACCTCAGTTAGTTCAGATAAAGACTCTTGGGATGAAGAAGAAAGCAGTGAATACAATTTTGAAAATGATGAGCCTAATCTCAAGAGACTGAGGGCGATGATGATGATGAGCCTACTTCTATTAGTTCAGGTTACAGCCGGTCTATAAAACATCATCTAGACAAACAAGCCTTCAACAACTTCTATGTATAATACTTTACTTAAGGTTACATCAATGCTACAGAATGTTTTAGCTGTGTTCTGTATATTTTCTAATTTACATTCATAAAATAGTAACGGAAGTTTAAAGTTGGTTGCCCAGATATAGCCATCGTTACTCTAGCTATTGATTGTCACGTTGAAAGCTGGAACTAACGCACCCATCTAGTATTTTTTCACCGCGCGATTGGTAAACACAATGGTTTTAACGATTTTCTGCATTTCTCATTTCAACAGCTCGTCATCAGGCTGTTTTACTCTACGTGGGAAGCTATAATAAATACAGTGGGGAAAATAAGTATTTGATACACTGCTGATTTTTCCTGCTGGTTTTTATTTTTAGATTCTGTCTCTCACAGTTGAAGTGTACCTACGATAAAAATTACAGCCCTCTCCATTCTTTGTAGGTGGGAAAACTTGCAAAATCGGTAGTGTGTCAAATACTTGTTTTCCCCACTGTACATTACATATGCAGGTAGACAAGATATTGTGCTAGTCACTACTCACGGGCAAGCCATGAGGCTGAGTAGTCCGGGGTCAGATACCAATAGATCTCGTCATAAACAAAGAGGTAAGACAAAGGCGTAGTCAGGTCATGGTCCGAGGTCAGGATTTCTGGAAGATAGCGAATCAAGACAGAGGGGCTAGGCAAATGGATGGTCAGAAGCAAAGTCAAAGGTTGGGTAATAATAGCTCTGAGACTGAGCACAGGAAGACAAGGCACGTAAACATCACTGAGCATAAACTAAAACTGACAGTGATTGGGGGCAGAGAGCCAGCTAAATAGCCAGGTAATCACTCCGAACAGGAGACACATGGAGGAAACCCCGCACGCCCTGTCCCTGATTAAGCGGCTGGATGTCACTCAACACACTGACAGCTCAGCATGCCGCAGCCTCCGATTTGATGTCTGAGCTGAGCTGTCCATCACTATACTAACAACTCAACATGCCCCTGCCCTAGATTGGAGGCTGAACTGTCACTCACTGTGTCCAGGCTCACAAATACGAGGATTTATGACACATATGTATACATTTATTTATACATAGATAGATATACTTTATATCTAGCCTAAAATACTGGATTTCCCCATGAATGACTCAATGGTTTATTCATCAATGGTTGCCCACCATTCATTTATAAAAAAAATCTTGGATGGCCCTTGAATGGATTTACACTGTATCATGCAACCGGCTTTTATGATTGTGTAGCAAAACATTCGGGAAAATAGGTAAAGCTAAAATCGAGCAGAGCAAAAAATTACCTACAGAAGGGAAAGTTTGCTGAAATAGGTAAAAAATCCCAGAGTGACTAAAATAAACCGCAAATTCCATAATAAATTATTAAATACATACTGTTAGAAAATATGCCGCCTGCTTCCTAAAAAGAAACAGAAGATAGGTGCAGGGAAAAGAACATAAACAGCAAAGATATAGACCCTAACTGTTCTCTCACTGACTGGCTTTAAACTACAGCAGTATGGCTGGACATCCAAATGAGATAATCACCAGCAGGAAATACCAACAGGTGGAAAGTATAAAAAGCCACACCCAAAAGGTGATAGGACAGACAAATGATTAAATGAAAACATCTGTTACCCTAAAAAGACTGCTGCCAGGATAACAAACTAAACACCTGGAGAAAAGGTGTATCTAATGTGGCTCGGCAGACAGAGAAGCTGACCACAAAGCACAGGCTCAAGGATTCGAACCCAGAACCATGACACCAGCTTAATTGACAGGTCTTTACTGTGTGTGTACATAGGGAGAAACCTCTCAACAACCTGGAACAGCACTGGGAAAACCAAGTCTTGGGAGTGACCGGCGTTTCAGAGAAAAATATACCCGGCTTCAATCATGCAGCCAGGCTCTGATTCATGCTGCCCATGGTTTTGGCATAGTAGTGTGTACAGTAACTACTGCAGCTTTCCAAGTTCTTCCCGTTATTCAACTAGGTTATGACAAGCTTTAAGAAGTCCTTTTCTTTGCAAGTATATCATTGGGTTCTTTAAATCACATGACCCGCCCAGTCTGTTTAGCCAAGGCTTGCCTATTACATAGGCCCATTTTCTCTGCATTGCATTTCCATTAGGCTACATTCACACATCTGTATGAGTGTTACCATCTGAGAGAAACAGACCGATTTTTTTTTCTCAGTTGTTATCCTAGTAGCATTCTAGTTGCTTCAGCTTTTTCTCATCCCTTTTTTTCCTTCTGAACCAGGAAGACTTTATGACCGTTTTATCCATTGACTCATAAAATGTATCAGTTAAAAACTAATGAAACTAGTTTGGAACTCTGCAGTACAAAGTATGTCTTCCTAGTTTCATCCATATCTCACAGTTCCCCATGGACTTTAATGGCCACGTCTGATCCACAAAACTGATGAGAATAGGACATGCTCTGAGTCTTCTGGACCGAAAACACGGACCCACTTTTAAAACGGACGTGTATACGGCTCAGGCCATGTTCACAACTTCGAGATGTGGTCAGTATGTTACATCAGTATTTATAAGCCAAAACCAAGATTGGGTAAAAATTGCAGAAGTTGTGCACGAGTTTTTATTATACACTGCTCAAAAAAATAAAGGGAACACTCAAATAACACATCCTAGATCTGAATGAATGAAATATTCTCATTGAATACTTTGTTCTGTAAAAAGTTGAATGTGCTGACAACAAAATCACACAAAAATCATCAATGGAAATCAAATTTATTAACCAATGGAGGCCTGGATTTGGAGTCAGCTCCAAAATTAAAGTGGAAAAACACACTATCGGCTGATCCAACTTTGATGTAATGTCCTTAAAACAAGTCAAAACGACCTCCCTACAATGCCTGGACATGCTCCTGATGAGGTTGCGGATGGTCTCCTGTGGGATCTCCTCCCAGACCTGGACTAAAGCATCCGCCAACTCCTGGACAGTCTGTGGTGCAACGTGACGTTGGTGGATGGAGCAAGACATGGTGTCCCACATGTGCTCAATCGGATACAGGTCTGGGGAACGGGCGGGCCAGTCCATAGCTTCAATGCCTTCATCTTGCAGGAACTGCTGAAACACTCCAGCCACATGAGGTCTGGCATTGTCCTGCATTAGGAGGAACCCAGGGCCAACTGCACCAGCATATAGTCTCACAAGGGGTCTGAGGATCTCATCTCAGTACCTAATGGCAGTCAGCCTACCTCTGGCAAGCACATGGAGGGCTGTGCGGCCCTCCAAAGAAATGCCACCGAACACCATTACTGACCCACTGCCAAACCGGTCATGCTGAAGGATGCTGCAGGCAGCAGATCGCTCTCCACGGCGTCTCCATACTCTGTCACGTCTGTCACATGTGCTCAGTGTGAACCTGCTTTCATCTGTGAAGAGCACAGGGCGCCAGTGGCGACTTTGCCAATCCTGGTGTTCTGTGGCAAATGCCAAGCGTCCTGCACGGTGTTGGGCTGTGAGCACAACCCCCATCTGTGGACGTCAGACCCTCATACCACCCTCAATGTGCAGACACATGCACATTTGTGACTAGCTGGAGGTCATTTTGCAGGGCTCTGGCAGTGCTCCTCTTTGCACAAAAGAGGAGGTAACTGTCCTGCTGCTGGGTTGTTGCCCTTCTATGGCTCCCTCCACATCTCCTGGTATCTACTCCATGCTCTGGACACTGTGCTGACAGACACAGCTACCCTTCTTGCCACAGCTTGCACTGATGTGCCATCCTGGATGAACTGAACTACCTGAGCAACTTCTGTGGGTTGTACTGTAGACACCGACTCACGCTACTGTACCTCTAGGGGTGAGAGCAATGGCAAAATGAAAAAGTGACCAAAACAACAGCCAAAAAGGATGAGAACAAAGAAATAGTCTGTGGTCACCACCTGCAGAACCACTCCTTTATAGGGGGTATCTTGCTAATTGCCTATCATTTCTACCAGGTGTCTGTTCCATTTGCACAACAGCAGGAGAAATTGATTCACAATCAGTGTTGCTTCATAACTGGACAGGTAGATTTCACAGAAGTGTTATTGACTTGGAGTTACATTGTGTTGTTTAAGTGTTCCCTTTATTTTTTGAGCAGTGTACTTTTCCTCGGATTATTCCAGTCCTGATTTTGTCTTACAAATAATGATGTGAAATACTGACCAATACTGAATGTGTGAACGTGGCCTTAATAAAATTTTATGAGTCAGTGTGCTGTCCGAGAAAACGACGCACAGCACTAGGACACGGATGTGTTAATGTAGCATAAGTGGATGTTTTTTTTTAAGCATTTTCATTTGTTTCATTGATAGAGAATCTGGCAGCAGATGGGTGGGGAGAATAGAGCTGGTGTGACACAGGCTTGGGCAGAGCTTCTTCACGCCAAAAGCACTTCAGCCTCTTTTGCAAATGGCAATTTCTATGGACTGGCTGGCGAAAAGTATGACTAGATGTGTCTTTGAATATATCAACAATTTGGCAGGGAAATCATGCTGACAGATTCCCTTTAACAAGAGGTCTCCATTATGAATTTTCCTTTGGGTTGATGTGGTCTTGAGGGGAATAATGTCTTTGTAAGTAAGCTTGTGAGTAGGGATGAGTGACCCGTGGAAGTTTAAGTTCTGGTATCTCTCTTTCTATCCCCAGAACTCCGCACAACGGACTTCGACCCGGAACTCCGCACAACGGACTTCGACCCGGAACTCTGAACGTTGCAACGGACTTCCGGGAGAAGTCCATGTTCGAAGTTTAGGTACAAGCCCCGAACAATTAGGTTTGCTCATCTCTACTTATAAGTAGCTAATTGGACATTTCTTACCACCTGACCTGCTTTGCAGGTCATTTTGCTGATTAAAATAGCCAGTTTCATCATATTGAAATAGTTTTACTGTCTAGAGTACAGTATATCTCTTCCCACATTTTCTGTCTAAAGTACTCTACTGTATATTGAATGTTGACAATAGTGTAAAGTATCAATGTACTATATGCTGATTTATTTATTTTATTATTTTTTTTACTATGATCAAGGTAAAACCATAAACCATATTGTATTGCAGTGATTTTTTTGGTGGCCATGTTCACACAACACAATTGTGCATCGTATTTTGTAGCAATTTATTGCAATCGGTTTTAAATTATTATTTATTACTGCATTTTATCATGATTTTCTGAATTTGCGGTGACATTTTTTAGAAGTCACAGAAAAAATGCAGCACAACTGCATTGTGTGAACATGCATGGTCTTCAACCGCTTCCAAATAAAGTGATTTTTAATTTTTAATGCTCGGGTACTCAACCCGAGTAACGAGTACAATGTAAGTCAATGGGAAACTCGAGCATTTTTCTGGTGCCCCCCATACCTCCCGGAGGTCTGGAGGGGGCCTAACAATTGGTCAAATCGATGGAAACAGTGCTCAAATGACATGGGAAAGACCCCTGGAAACATCTAAGGTTCCAAGGTCACTGCTGTGAACAATGTTGTCAGAGTATTATGCCACTTTTAAGGACAGACAATAAAAAATACAAAAACAAAGCAAAAATGGATTTTCCTGAAAAAAATGTTAAGAAACATTCTTTCCAGGGTAATGACACATATAAGGCAAAATAAATAACCAAAAACAAAAATGCTCCTCCACACCTTGGGCTATGTTCACACGTAGAGTTTTTGATGCATTTTTGCACTTTTGCATTTCTTTCAACGATGAAAAATACATTCACCAGTAAAGGTAATTTTAATATTTTACTACCTTATCTGGCCATGTGGTGTGTGAGACCTGATCAGACACATCCAGAATGAACACTCATTTCCATCTGATAATACAATCTAGCACCTGCCCCTATTTTAAAAGCAGCCAACAGCACTAACATCAATAGGGAATAGAATTTTTTTTTTCCACACGGAGTATAATACAATAATCCCAGACTAGATGCCTCTAAGAAGCTATCCCAACTGCTATAAAAGTCACCCGTAGACGAATCTCAGATAAGAGAGGTAATATAGTACAATAGAAAATAGAATTTAACTGGCTCCGAAGAGGTTTTTTGGTACGTTGCACCACCAAACTATGAAGAAACGCAAGCAACCTTATCTGCTTTCATCAATTTTTAATTACAGATAACCTTTCAAAATGATGAATCAGTCAACGAGTGCATGGAAGGTATCAAGTAATGCACTGTGAAAGAGATGTATTTGACGAAAATGAACAACACTCATCTCCAGCTGATGTTAGCTGCATTTACAATAGGGACAGGTGCAAGGTAACAGCGGTATCAATAGGGAATACAAAAGATTTTTAATTATTTTTTAAAGCAGCAGCAGTACGCAGTATAAGGCAATAATACCTGGCTGGATAGGTGTAATACGCTATCCATACTGCACCACGTGTCCAGTTTGGATACCCAATAGTTGTAAGGTGCAGAGGAATCACAGAGGACACTGGTACAGTCGCCAAGGTAGTCCTTCAGCATCTTCCAAAATTTTTCCTTCCGTGTCAGAGTAACCCGCGCATCCGGGCCTGAGAAAACTGTCCCAGACCTTTGACTGCATTCCCTTGCATCTGTTTTGTTTCTCCCTCACCTGTACTCCTTGGTTGTCCAAGACACTGTGACCTCCGCCACCAGCATTGTCAGATGGGATTTTTTTAAATAATTCTTCAACAGGGGCCATCTGGTACTGCAACATATGAGTGGGTCTCCTATACTGTTATTGCGCATGCAGCAAGTTCAAGGGCTGCCAAAAATTAGGACGTGCTCCATTACCAGTTTGAAGAGACGTAGTGGAGGGCCTCAGTTAAAAATTTATTTTCTATTATTAAGGAGTGGGTCCCAAATATTGTTATTGCGTATGCAGCAAGATCAAGGGCAGCCAAAAATTAGGACATGCTCCAATACTCCTTCCTTTGAAGACACATAGTGGGGGGCCTCATTAAAAAAATGTTCTCATTATAAAGGAGTGGGTCTCCTATACAGTTATTGCGTATGCAGTGACTGCAAGGGCTGCCAAAAATTAGGACACACTGTAATACCCGTTTGAAGAGACCTAGAGGAAGGACTCATTAAAAAAATTTGTTCCCATTATTAAGAAGTGGGTCTCCTAAACTGGTAATACCCATGCACTAAGTGCATAGGCAGAAAAACATTTACCCCTGGGGTACAGGGCTGTGGAGTCGAAGTCGTGGAGTCGGTGCTCATTTTGGTGGTATAAAATGGACCGACTCCGACTCCTAAAATATAAAATAAATTGGGTACAGTAGTTCAGTGTTCCCCAACTCCAGTCCTCAAGGCCCACCAACAGATCATGTTTTCAGGACTTCCTTAGTATTGCACAGGTTATGTAATTATTGCCTGTGCAGGTGATGTAATTATCACCTGTGCAATGCTAAGGAAATCCTGAAAATATGACCTGTTGGTGGGCCTTGAGGACCGGAGTTGGGGAACCCTGCAGTAGTTCAATGCAGAATGTGCTGAATATTTTTTCATAGGAATTTGGGAAAGTTATGAAATGTCCTATAAATGGCTGTTCTGTTCCTGATATAAGGCTACATTCACACACAGCGTTTTTGCTGCGTTTTTTGAGGATACGTTTTTCAGCTGCAAAAGCAGATCAGCTTTTTAAAAAACCGCATCATCTGAAAGGTTTTTGAGCTCAAACTGACATGCTCATTCAGTGTGTCCAAGCTCATCAAGAGAATTCCAAGAGTGTGCAAAGCAGTCATCAAAGCAAAAGGTGGCTACTTTGAAGAACCTAGAATATAAGACATATTTTCAGTTGTTTCACACTTTTTTGTTAAGTATATAATTCCACATGTGTTAATTCATAGTTTTGATGCCTTCAGTGTGAATGTACAATTTTCAAAGTCATGAAAATACAGAAAAATCTTTAAATGAGAAGGTGTGTCCAAACTTTTGGTCTGTACTGTATATGTATATATATATATACACACAAAATATATATATATAATCGATATTACATAGTGTACATATTTACAATTTATTAGTTTTTGTGTTCTAAAGTTGTATTCCAATAAATATATATTATGTTCTATCTAAATATCTTGATTATTGTATCATAAAAATTATTAAATGTCTGATGTTCACATTGTACTACAATAAATTTTTCACTTAAATATAAGCAATATATGTGGGAGTTGGAGTCGGTGTAAGGGAAATTGAGGAGTCGGAGTCGCAGGTTTGGCTTACCGACTCCACAGCCCAGCTGGGGTATACATGAATGTACTGTATACATGAACATACAGAATGTTAGAGGTAGGCCTCTAAAAATAGTTCCTACGTGCTTCATAAACACCCTTGAAAAAAAATTATGTGAGTGTTGCATGATGGTCACCCTGTTGATATGGTGGTGGTGGAGGAGAAGGAGGAGGGTGACATAAAATAGACAAAATCATGAAGCGTATACTCATGTCTGGGTGGGAAGAGGTGCATGGGAATAGACCCCCCAAAAATAACCACTGGATTTGACTTTATGTTCCGCTGCTATCATCCGGTGGTGTCGAGAAGTCTGGCCCAATCCAGCCCTTGTTCATTTTGATAAAAGTCAGCCTATCATCATTTTCATTTGACAGACGGAAGCGACTATCAGTTATAATACCCTCGGCAGCACTACAAACCTGCTCTGACAAAACGCTAGCTGCAGGGCAGGCAACGACCTCCAAGGCGTAGAGAGACAGTTCATGCCACGTGTCCAGTTTGGATACCCAATAGTTATAAGGCAAAGAGGAATCACGGAGGACGCTGGTACTCCTTCAGCATCTTCCAAAACTTTTCCCTCCTTGTCAGAGTACCCCGCACATCATGGCCTGGGCGCTGGTAGGGGCTGAGAAAACTCTCCCAGACCTTTGACAGTGTTCCCCTGCCTCTACTGCAACTGGTTTGGGTCTCCCTCACCTGTACTCCTTGGTTGTTCAGGAAACCGTGACCTCTGCCGCCAACGTTGTCAGCTGAGAATTTTTTTAAATAATTCTTCAACAAGGGGCTTCTGGTACTGCAACATTTTATTAGACCTCTCCGCCTTGTGAAGGAGAGATAGAAAGTTCTCCTTGTAACGTGGGTCTAGAAGTGTGACCAACCAGTAATTACGGTCACCCAAAATGTGTAAAATGTGAGGGTCACGGGAAAAGCAGCGGAACATAAAGTCAGCCATGTGTGCCAGACTGCCAACAGCCAAGACTTCTTTGTCCCCACCAACAGGACCATGTTCTCCTCCTCCTCCTCGTTTTTCCTTTCCTCAAGCCATCCATGCTGAACAGACGGTATAAATGTTGTGTGGGTAGTACTGTCTTTAGAGCAGGAAACTAGCTCCTGTTCCTCCTCCACCTCCTCATTATCACCCAATCTGCATTGAGATGAGATAAGGCTGGGCTGTGTAGCATCACCCTGTATAGTTCCTTGCTCCATCTCATCGTGCTCCGCCTGCAATGCCTGCTCTTTAATTGTGAGCAGCGAGGGTTTCAGTACACAGAGAAGCAGGCTGGTAGTTTTGCTGCCCCTGCTAATGCCGGCATGGCAGATGTTGCAAATGGTCTTTTTTGGGTTAACTGGACAGTCTTTAAAAAAGAGCCAGACTCGGGAAGACCTAGCAATTGGATTGCAACTTCCCTTGTATTGGTGTTTTGGAGAACAGTTGCTCGCCTTGTGTCTGTGGCCACCCCACTGCTTCTTCCTGCCTGTTGTGGTGCTATGCCTCCCTCCCCCTCTGCGCTGCTGTCCTCGCTATGCATGTCACCTAGCCAGGTTGGGTCAGTGACTTCATCGTCCACCACCTCGTCTTCCACTTCCGCACACTGGTTCTCCTCCTGACTTGCTGGCAATTGTGTCTCATCATCATCATCATCATCATCCACTTCTTGCACCAGTAATTGCACTTTCCCACCGTTGCCTTCGTGTGACCGTGGCTGCTAAAATATTTGGGCATCGCTACATGCGATCTCCTCTTGCCCCGCTTGAAGCGGACAGAGCGAGATGCCAGAATCTATAAATGGAAATGTGAACAGCTCTTCAGAATTACCAAGCGTGGGATCACTTGTCTCCGGGCACTCGGCATGGTGGGAGGAAGGAGGGTCAGGGTGACGAATATGTGGTCCAGACTGGACACAGGGTACTAGTTGTGCAACAAGTAGTAGGTCAAACATGACCACATAAGAATAACAATAAACAGTGTTTCCAAAACATTTGAAAACAAAATGAAATAAATAAAAACAATCCAAGGTCGCTGGTAGTACATTGGTTCAACGTGTTTTAGGATATACTGGCATGGTGACTCAGACTTAACCCCTTTCCGATGTGGTCAGTAATAATACGCACGTCGGAAAGGCCAGTTCAGCGTCAAGTGATTTATACAGCCACGGGTGGAATCGCGATCCACCAGTGGCTGTTAACTACTTAAATGAAGCTGTCAATCTCTGACTGGTCAATCTCTGACAGCGGCATTTAACTGCGCCGCGCCGGAAGCGAGTCACTTACCCCGCCCACCAATGACCCGTCACATGATCGCAGGTCACCAATGGGTGGGCATGGCAACCCGGGGTCTGCAGCAGACCCCTGTGGTTGTCAGGTAAAGATTGCTATGATCACCACCTAGTGGTTGGCGCTCATAGCACATGAGCATTTCTACTACACAGAGGTGATCTGCTTATCGCCTCTATGTAGCAGAGGCGATCGGACAGCTGCTGCTTCTAGTCTCCTATGGAGCACGCAGAAAGTAAAAAAAAGTTTTTAAAAATATAAAAAGTTTAAATCACCCCCCTTTTGCCCCATTCAAAAAAAAAAACACCCATATACACATATTTGGTACCACCGCATTCAGAATCGCCCGATCTATAAATATAGAAAAAGAATTAATCCGATCGGTAAATGGCAAAGCGAGAAAAAAATTCCAAAAGCCAGAATTACGTTTTTTCGGTTGCCGCAACATTGCAGTAAAATGCAATAATGGACGATCAAAACATTGGATTTATTCCAAAATGTTATCAATAAAATGTCAGCTCGGCACGCAAAAAAATAAGCCTTCACCCAGCCCCAGATCCCGAAAATGGTGCCATTTTTTTTAAGCAAACTTTGGATTTTTGTTCACCACTTAAATAAAAAAGGACCTATACATGTTTGGTGTCTAAGAACTTGTAATGACCTGGAGAATCATAATGGCAGGTCAGTTTTAGCATTCAGTGAACGTGGTAAAAAAAAAAAAAAAAAAAACACAACCGTGGAATTGCATTTTTTTTGCAATTTAACCGCACTTGGAATTTTTTTCCCGTTTTCCAGTACACGATATGGTAAAACCAGTAATGGCGTTTAAAATTACAACTCGTCCCGCAAAAAATAAGCCCTCACACGGCCATATTGACCAAAAAATAAAAAAGTTCTGGCTCTGAGAAGAAGGGGAGCAAAAAACAAAAATGCAAAAAATGAAAATGCTCCGATCATTAAGGGGTTAAACATTAAGTCATTACATATTCATGTGAATTACTGTATTTTTCGAACTATAAGACGCACCAGACCATAAGACGCACTCCAAATGGAATATAGGTAAAAAAAAATTTAGAAGATGGGGGTCCGACATAGTCTGAATAGGTACGGTATCTTACCTGTGGGGCGGTGGAGTGAGGGTCACAGGAGGCTGGGTCCTTCAGGAAGCCGGTGCTCCAGCAGCCGGGAGTTGCGGTGGTGGTGGTGAAGGATCGCAGAGCCCTCTGTTCTCTCCCTCAGGAACCTGGAAGCTGCAGCAGAAGAGGTGAAATAGCTGGGGCCCGATACCTGGCTGCAGCTCGGTGCCTGGGCCGGGGCCGGGGCGCGGCGTGGCAGAGCTACGGGCCGGTGAGCGGCGTGGCAGAGCTACGGGCCGGGGCCGGTGAGCGGCGTGGCAGAGCTACGGGCCGGGGCCGGTGAGCGGCGTGGCAGAGCTACGGGCGCGGCTTTCCGGTGTGCACAGCCATCTTCCTGAAGCTGTGATCTACAGGAAAATGGCCGCCCGAGCTACAAGTCTACATGCGCTGGCTCGGTCGGCCATTTACCTGTAGGTCACAGCTTCAGGAAGATGGCCGTGCACAACAGAAAGCCGTGCCCAGGAAGATGGCCGTGCACAACAGAAAGCCGCGCCGCTCACCGGCCCCCAGCCAGACACTGGCGGACAGCGTATCACCTCTTCTGCTACCGCCGCCAGGTTCCACCACCACCGCAACTATCAGGTATGCAGTCTACATTCAAACCACAAGTCGCACCCCCCATTTTCCTCCCACGTTTGGGGGGGAAAAAGTGCGTCTTACGGTCCGAAAAATACGGTAATAAAGAACTTTAATAAAAGAAAAAACAAGAAGAAGTTAAAACCAAAAACACAAATACACACAAAGACAAAGGTAAGTGGGGGAAGGGATGTATGGGTAAGGGGTTAAGGGTAACGTCACAGAGGCTCCCGAGGTATAGACTTAGTTTTCCTCTATGAAGTCAAAGCAATCAGCAGAAGATTTAAACTTCAGCCAGTAGAACCATGTTTTATAAAATTTATCATGGGAGTTATTGATCGTGGAGGTGAGCTCCTCCATTAACATAATCTCATTTATTTTGACAGAACCAAAGCGAGATTGTCAGGATAGTGTTACTTTTCCATAGCAAGGGAATACATGCTCTAGCAGACGTGATCAAGTGTCTCAGTAATGAGTTTTTATATGTTTTTAAAGGGATGTTGCTGTGATGGAGAAGGACGATAGCTGGGTCAAGGTCTGAAATAATATCAGTGAATTTACGAATCAGTAGTTGTACTTTTCCCCAGAAAGGAGTTTACAGGTCCAAAAAATATGTAGTAGGTCACCCTCCTCCTCCCGACATCTCCAACACATGGGACTAGTATATGGAAATATAGAGTGTAGGCGAATTGGGACCCTATACCACTGAGAAAGCAGTTTATACCTGGCTTCCTGAAATCGCAAGCTGATTGATGATTTGTGTGTCAAGGTGAAGATTTGCCTCAACTGAACCCTCGTTAAGGTGCAACCAAGATCTCTCTCCCATTGACATTGGAAGCGTGTTCTAGACTGGTCCAGGGGTTCAATCAGTAGGGAATACGAGAATGACAAAGTATGTTTTAATGGGCTGGTATTTGAACATTCCACCTCAACATTTTGTTTATCATTTTTATAAAAAGCACTTGTTAGTAGTTAAGAGACCCTGAAGATGTTCTTTTGAAGGCCACAAGTTTCCCTATCCGAAGTGTGTCACTCTGAAATTGGCATTCTTTAACCAAGACCAAAAAATGTCATCCTCTATTCCCGGGGGAAAAAGTGGATTACCCAAGATAGGGTACATATGGGGGCATAATTGATGAACGAACTGAGGGATTATTGCAGCATGTCAGAGTGGTCCCAATTAACGGATGAGTTTTGAGTGTAGAAATTGTAGACAAATCAAGCCAAGGAGTAGTTATTAGAGGGATGTTTGTAAAACTTTGTTCAACCCCAACTCATGCTTTTCCAGATCCATTCCTGCACCAGTTCAGAACCCTAGAGAGGTGAGAGGCAATATATTATGATCTGAAATCAGGTAGCCCTAAACCCTCTGAGGACTTTGGATGATACAGTGTGGCCCTACCGATACGTGGAGGTTTACCTGACTATATGAATTTAGTTTGGACAGCCACGAGACTCCTAAAGAAGGATGAGGGAATGCCGATTGGAAGAGCCTGAATAACGTATAAAATGCGAGGAAGAATATTCATCTTAAAGATTGCGCTTCTGCCAAACCATGTAAAGGCACTCCTCGTCCATATCGGGCAGTCCCACAGCACCGATTTAAGTAACCTAGGAAAATTAAGAGAGTACATTAGTTTAACCCCTTTCTGGCCCAGGGCATACTAATAAGTATCATGCTCTGGGCCTTATGGGCCTGATATTTATTAGTACGCCCTGGCGATTTCGCCCGCACACAAGCGGTGTGATCGCCGCCGGGTGTCAGCTGATTGTTACAACTGACACCCGGTGCTATGTGCAGGGAGTGGTCCCGCACCGCTCCCTGCAAATTAACCCCCGAAATGCTGCGAACGAAATCGCATTCCAGTGGCAAGAGGAGATAAGCGCTATACTTACCTTCTCTGCCGCGTCCAGCGTCTGGGTCCAATCCCGGATGTTGCCATGGTGACCCGATGTCATCATAACAACATCCGGGTCACCAGGAGGCAGGAAGCTGCTTTGGTCATGCGCAGTGCACGACCAAAATAACTTCTCCCTGTGCAGCGCTGACAGGCAGTATAGTACAGGGATGGTGCTGCATTCCTGTGCTATACAGCCGATCAGGTTGCAAAAAGTGAAAGTCCCATAGTGGGACAAAGTGTAAGGCTATGTGCCCACGATGCAGAAATGCTCCAGATTTTTTCCTAAGCGTTTCTGCATCTCCCTGGCAGAAAAAATGCAAGCGGATAGTACATGCGTTTTTCCTGCCAGGGACAAGCGGAAGTGAAGCGTTCTTCACATGCATTTCCGCATGTGGGTTGTCAGGCGCTTTCCAAACGATTTTAGCGATTTTTGCAACCGGCATGGATTTATATAGTGTGACCGTAAGAATGGTAAAAAATAAAAAATATATACTTACCTTCTGATGGCCCCCGGTGTCATTATCCGATGCGTCCTGGCTTGCTGGCAGCTCGTGGTAGACTGAAGGACCAACCGACATCAGCGGTAGCGTGACCCGTCACATGACTAAATGACGTCATGGCAGGTCCTTTTCAGACTGTCGCGAGCTGCCGGCAAGCCAAGACGCATCGAAGGACACTGGAGACTATCAGACGGTAAGTATAATGTATATTTTTTATTTTATTCTTTATTTAACAGGTACTATGGTACCCGGGCCGGGGGAGAGTCTCCTCTTCTCCAAACCTGGGTACCATAAGCACATTGAAACGCATGGAATCCGCATCTGCAGATGCAGTGATGCGGGTTGCATGCGTTCCAATGCAAGTCAATGGCAGCGAAAATGCAGTGAATCATTTGGCTGATCCCGGAGGCAGATGCGCGATATGTCTACAGGCAGAGGAAGCCAGTCACATTAACTGCGCATGCGCGAAAACGAGAAGCGCATGTGCAGTTAATTTGTTAATTTTTGAACTGTGTCACAGCAACGTCAGTGTTTGACAACCTGCCAGCAGCCTCAGTCGGTGAACATAAGAATCAACTACATCAGTAAAAATTAGAATGAAATGAATAGGGGAAAATTATAAAAAAAAAACAAACAGCGTGTCACGGACCAAAAACAAAACACGTTACAGAGTGTCAAGGACCAAAAACAAAACACGTTACAGCGTGTCACGGACCAAAAACAGCACGTTACAGCGTGTCACGGACCAAAAACAGCACGTTACAGCGAGTCACGGACCAAAAACAGCACGTTACAGCGAGTCACGGACCAAAAACAGCACGTTACAGCGTGTCACGGACCAAAAAAAACACGTTACAGCATGTCACGGAACAAAAAAACACGTTATAGCGTGTCACGGACCTAAAAACACGTTACAGAGTTTCACGAACCAAAAAAACAAGTTACAGCGTGTCAAGGATAAAAAGAAACAAACAAACACATTGTAGCATGTTACGGACCTAAAAAAATACACGTTATAGGGTGTCAGAGACTCACAAACCAACACAAGCGCACGTTTAAACCACCTGGGCTAATTTAGGTTTCCTTAAAAAGGAAATATCAACGGCAACATGGCTCCTCCTAAAAAGTACGCCAATGACAATGAAAGGAAAGCAGCAAAGGCACAAAGTCAAAGACAACAACGGGCAAATGAGACTCTTGAAGAGCAATAGCATCACTGAGACAAAAACAATGCATATAAGCGTAGGCGTCAAGCACGAGTCCCCTGATGCAAAAGTCATTAGATTGTCACAGGATGCCATTAGGCAACAACAGCGCGGCAAACAGAAATCTGAAGTCTTAACAGCAATACCATGCTCACAAGATGACCCATCGGAACCAGCACACCACACGGCCGAGTCTACAACTTCAAAGTGTATGAGGTTAACTAAGAAGGCATTTTCCCAACGCAAGCTACTTCAGGAACAATGTCCATTGGCCACAGCAAGGAGGTTGTCACACGATGCAGAAGCACACCGTCTACAGCGACAAGCTGAAACACAAATCCAGAGAGAAGTGCGACTACAACAGCTACGATAAATCAACATCCCCCGGCAAATAAGTCACATACAAAAAGAAAGACATGAACTTCAACTACAATCAAAAAATGTAACCCATGATGAAAACACAATTCACAAACACAGCTGCGGTCCCATGAACTATTTATGTCAAAGTTGTCAATCTTTGAATTTTGGAGCTGAGACGCCTTCCGATGGAAAGTTTACTCAGTGTTGTCAGAAGGGGAAAGTCCATCTACCCATACTCCAGTATCCAGAAGAATTCAAACAGTTGATGACAGGAGAAAGTGAATTCAGCAAAAATTTCATGGACAATATTCCCAGTATCAACTGTTCTTTTGCTTCTGCCTCCATGGGAGCAAGTATTTCACCACCACCTGGATATGGTCCATACTGTATTCGCATACATGGACAGATCTATCATTGAACAGGCACACTACATCCAACAGACGAAGACGAACCAAAATTTTCTCAACGTTATATACTGGATACCGCTAATGCAAATGAACTCAGACTCAAAAAAAAAAGAAAATGAAAAATGTCATCCTACATTGATGAACATTATCGCTGAGAAACTGAATGCTATCAAAGCATTCGCTGCTGCCTATCAAATGCTACGCGACGTTCAACAACAAGAACAGATGAAAGCTCATTAAAATTGAACTGTCATGCCAACCATCACAATGGCAATTAAGCAAGATAGGACTCAAGATCCAAGACGATACAACAACCCAACAGTGAGTGAAGTTGCAGTTGTCTTTCACAATGAAGATGGTGAGCCTCCCTTCAATAGAGACATATTAATTCATTTAAAACCTGATCCACGCAACCCTCTGGCTCCAAAAACACAACACATCAGCATTCTCCATAGCAATTAGGATGCTCTGCTGTATCCTATCTTTTTCCCTTATGGAGACCAAGGTTGGCATGACAGTCTAAAACAACAGGGAAATAGTGCCCGAAGAATAACTCAACTTCAGTACCATAGCTTTGTATTACCGGTCAGGAAGGGATTTAATCCACTATTCAATGGTGGCAAACTCACACAGCAATATTTGGTCGATGCATACAGTACAGACCAAAAGTTTGGACACACCTTCTCATTTAAAGATTTTTCTGTCTTTTCATGACTTTGAAAATTGTACATTCACACTGAAGGCATCAAAACTATGAATTAACACATGTGGAATTATATACTTAACAAAAAAGTGTGAAACAACTGAAAATATGTCTTATATTCTAGGTTCTTCAAAGTAGCCACCTTTTGCTTTGATGACTGCTTTGCACACTCTTGGCATTCTCTTGATGAGCTTCAAGAGGTAGTCACCGAATATGGTTTTCATTTCACAGGTGTGCCCTGTCAGGTTTAATAAGTGGGATTTCTCGCCTTATAAATGGGGTTGGGACCATCAGTTGTGTTGTGCAGAAGTCTGGTGGATACACAGCTGACCGTCCTACTGAATAGACTGTTAGACTTTGTATTATGGCAAGAAAAAAGCAGATAAGTAAAGAAAAACGAGTGGCCATCATTACTTTAAGAAATGAAGGTCAGTCAGTCCGAAAAAATGGGAAAACTTTGAAAGTGTCCCCAAGTGCAGTTGCAAAAACCATCAAGCGCTTCAAAGAAACTGGCTCACATGAGGACCGCCCCAGGAAAGGAAGACCAAGAGTCACCTCTGCTTCTGAGGATGGTTGACGTACCCAGAATGTATGGATAAGTATGATCTACCTCTTCAGCATGGCCTTCAATTTGAACAAATTAGACTATCCATTATGTCAAACTTAAGGGATGTCACCTTCGAGACCTTTCAAAACGAATTAGATGTAATTTTATTATCCCCAACAGGCACTCCCTCAATATCTAGTCTTTACTCGACTATGAAATCCAATTTATTAAAGATACACCCTGATGTTTTCTTTAAATATTGGAAGCAACAACTTGATGACGTTGAAATTCCCACTAAGATCAGACTAGGCTGGAAGATATTTAGAAAACACATTATAAATGAAACATGGAGAGAAACTCAGTATAAAATAATACACGGGGCCATTTACGCTTTTAATATACCGAAAAAAGATCCATTATTAAATAGACTAATTGCATGCCCTAAGTGTCATCATCCATACTCTGACCTTATGCACAGCCTATGGTCCTGCACCTAATCAACAGTATACTGGGATCAGGTCTCAGACTTGATGAATACTATATGGGGTCCAGGGTACACTCTCTCTCCATACTTAGCCCTACTACATCATTGGAGCAACACAGAGAACCCCGACAAAAAATCAAAAGGCCCCCCACAACTGCTTCATACGCTACTCTTCCTGGCAAAAAAACAGTTACTTAAACATTGGCTGGACCCTATCATTCCCCCTATAGCAGAGCTAATAATCCAGATGAAACATTTTATGGGAGTGGAGCAATTAGATGCCCTTAGTAATAAAGAACAACAAGCTGGCAAGTTTCTATCAAAATGGAAGCAGTTTATTAGAACATGTTGCTCTCCGACTGAAAAGAATAAAATTGTCAAACCATTTACTTCTACAGAATGGTATATACTAGAGGATTTACACAACAACCTAGGACTTTTACGTGTTAACTAAAACATGGGAGATAATTGACACAAATCACCGATATGTATTTAATTCTTGTGGTTGAAGATGACTGTATTTTGCAAGACTTAATCTTTGTAGCTTTCTTTAGTTGTTTATTTGATAAGCCAGCTAACCTGATCTTATCGGGTATTCAGTGTGCTTGATCTATGTACAGGCTCCTTATTATTCTGCATTCTGGCTTTGTTTCATATGTCTTTATATGTTTTTGCTTTTCTGAAAAAAACAAATAAAAATGATGTTTGGGAAAAAAAAAAAAAAAAAAAGAACACGATTCATGGTCCCTGTGGAGAAGCCAATCCTAACTCTCCCTGTATGGATAAAGGGCAGTGTTCCAAAGGTTTCCCAAAAAAATACCAAGAATATACCATCAAAAGAAAAGGACGGCTATCCAAGTTACCGCAGAAACATTGGGAGAACATAAGACCATCATTCAAAGACAATTGATAATTCATGGGTTTTTCCATATCACCCCTATTTGCTCAAAAAATACAACGGCCACATTAATGTGGAAATCTGTGCTTCCATCCAAAGTGTAAAATATTTGTTTAAATATGTATACAAAGGACACGACCACGCTAATATTGAAATAGCTCAAAGAGACATCAAACATGATGAAACAAACCAATTTGTTGATTTGAGATACGTCAGTGCGCCAGAAGCTGCATGGAGAATATTTGCTTTTCCAATGCATAAACAATCTCATGCCATCATTCGCCTAGCGGCACACCTGCCAAACTCTCAGCCACTATATTTTCATGAAGACGATCCCATTGACAGCATTCAACAAAAGCTCCATAATAATTCCACACTAATGGCGTACTACAACCTTAATAAGATCGACCTAAATGCACATCAATATTACTACCGAGAAATTCCTGAGCACTATGTTTGGAAACAAGGCACATGGGAACCCAGAAAGCGACGAGGCGAAAAAGTAATTGGAAGAATGTATACAGTTAGTGTGAAAGACCAAGAACGATATAATTTATGTTTGTTATTATTGCATGTAAAAGGCCCAACAAGTTGAGAGCATTAAATCCGTAAATGGTGTTACACATCAAACATTTAAAGATGCTGCTTTAGCAATAGGATTAATAATAAATGACAGTGTCTGGAAAAAATACTATAATAGATGCCACCATTCTGAACATGCCTACATAACTTCGGGAGATGTTTGGTTACATCTGTGTTTTCGGCCCACCTACTAATCCCCTAGAGTTGTGGAATGAGTTTAAGGAACATTTTTTAAAAGACTACTGTCACAGATACCACAATAACACAGAAGATTGCATCAGTTGTGAAGGCTATGCTATGAAAGATGTGCGAGATGTGCTGCTAATCCATGGGAAGTCTTTTGATGATTTCAATTTACCACGACCAGCAAACAAAAAAAGTCAGCCTCAAGAGGACTACGATAAGGAATATGACAAGGGATGCAGAGATGAAAGAAACTCTGAATCAGGAGCAACGTTTTGCCTGATTAATAGATACCGTGTATGATTTATAGGTAGACGATGGATAAATATCACATAGATATACATAATATAATAAATAGATATACATGCATATATACATACATATGACATAGATAGGAGGACAGATAGATGCACATACACATAGATAAATGTTTCATAGCTATGAGATAGATATAGATAGATTGTGTGATATATAGACAGATATTTAAGATTGTAAGGTGATCACAGGGGAGATATGTGTCATCCAGTTTGTAAAACTTGGTGATATGAACCCGGATTTAATACTCCAAGTGTCACAGATGCGGAGAGACTTAAATTAACTTTAACAGAGCTGGGTTTTTTGTAAACAGCTAAAGAGATGGGCGGGATGGCTGTTTACCATATCTCCACCTCAGGGTGTGGTCCATAGAGATATATAGATATAGACATACATAGATAAATAGATAGCTAGATACATATGAGATACATCAATGAGACATACATGACAGATAGATAGAAATGACACACATACATTAAATATAGATTGAGACAGACAAATAACAGATGATATAGACATAGATGATAGATCAATATAAAATACATATATAATAGATAGATAGACATAGATTATAGAATAAAATGTGTTTTTTTGTGCTTATACAATGTAAATTAAAGCACCTTTGTCATAAATTTTTCCATGTTAATAAAATGTTACCTTAGTGCACATAGGAAAGAGGACACAAAGGGGGGAGAACTCATGAGGGAAGAAGACAGCATAGGGGCAGAGGAGAGAGCAGACAAGGGGGAGAGCACATGGGGTACACAGGTCAAAGAAGACAGCAGATGAGGGAGAGAGACACAGAGCACGGGGGGGGGGAGAGAGAGAGACAGAGCACAGGGGGGGAGAGAGAGAGAGACAGAGCGAGACAGAGCACAGGGGGGGGAGAGAGAGAGACAGAGCACAGGGGGGGGAGAGAGAGACAGAGCACAGGGGGGAGAGAGAGAGACAGAGCACAGGGGGGGAGAGAGAGAGACAGAGCACAGGGGGGGAGAGAGAGAGACAGAGCACAGGGGGGGGAGAGAGAGACAGAGCACAGGGGGGGAGAGAGAGAGACAGAGCACAGGGGGGGAGAGAGAGAGACAGAGCACAGGGGGGGAGAGAGAGAGACAGAGCACAGGGGGGGAGAGAGAGAGACAGAGCACAGGGGGGGAGAGAGAGAGACAGAGCACAGGGGGGGAGAGAGAGAGACAGAGCACAGGGGGGGAGAGAGAGAGACAGAGCACAGGGGGGGAGAGAGAGAGACAGAGCACAGGGGGGGAGAGAGAGAGACAGAGCACAGGGGGGGAGAGAGAGAGACAGAGCACAGGGGGGGAGAGAGAGAGACAGAGCACAGGGGGGGAGAGAGAGAGACAGAGCACAGGGGGGAGAGAGAGAGACAGAGCACAGGGGGGAGAGAGAGACACAGAGCACAGGGGGGGAGAGAGAGACAGAGCACAGGGGGGAGAGAGAGACACAGAGCACAGGGGGGGAGAGAGAGAGACAGAGCACAGGGGGGGAGAGAGACAGAGCACAGGGGGGGGAGAGAGAGAGACAGAGCACAGGGGGGGGGAGAGAGAGAGACAGAGCACAGGGGGGGGAGAGAGAGGGACAGAGCACAGGGGGGGGAGAGAGAGGGACAGAGCACAGGGGGGAGAGAGAGAGAGAGCACAGGGGGGGGAGAGAGAGACACAGAGCACAGGGGGGGGAGAGAGAGAGACAGAGCACAGGGGGGGAGAGAGAGAGACAGAGCACAGGGGGGGGAGAGAGAGAGACAGAGCACAGGGGGGGGAGAGAGAGAGAGCACAGGGGGGAGAGAGAGAGACAGAGCACAGGGGGGAGAGAGAGAGACAGAGCACAGGGGGGGAGAGAGAGAGACAGAGCACGGGGGGGAGAGAGAGAGACAGAGCACAGGGGGGGAGAGAGAGAGACAGAGCACGGGGGGGAGAGAGAGAGACAGAGCACAGGGGGGGAGAGAGAGACAGAGCACAGGGGGGGAGAGAGAGAGACAGAGCACAGGGGGGGAGAGAGAGAGACAGAGCACAGGGGGGGAGAGAGAGAGACAGAGCACAGGGGGGAGAGAGAGAGAGACAGAGCACAGGGGGGAGAGAGAGAGAGACAGAGCACAGGGGGGAGAGAGAGACACAGAGCACAGGGGGGAGAGAGAGACACAGAGCACAGGGGGGAGAGAGAGAGACACAGAGCACAGGGGGGAGAGAGAGAGACAGAGCACGGGGGGGGAGAGAGAGACAGAGCACAGGGGGGGAGAGAGAGAGACAGAGCACAGGGGGGAGAGAGAGAGAGAGAGACAGAGCACAGGGGGGAGAGAGAGAGAGAGACAGAGCACAGGGGGGAGAGAGAGAGAGAGACAGAGCACAGGGGGGAGAGAGAGAGACAGAGCACAGGGGGGGAGAGAGACACAGAGCACAGGGGGGGGGAGAGACACAGAGCACAGGGGGGGGGGAGAGAGAGAGACAGAGCACAGGGGGGGAGAGAGAGAGAGAGACAGAGCACAGGGGGGAGAGAGAGACACAGAGCACAGGGGGGGGAGAGAGAGAGACAGAGCACAGGGGGGGGAGAGAGAGACAGAGCACAGGGGGGGGAGAGAGAGACAGAGCACAGGGGGG
Source organism: Phyllobates terribilis (assembly GCF_046119375.1). Classification (NCBI taxonomy): domain Eukaryota; kingdom Metazoa; phylum Chordata; class Amphibia; order Anura; family Dendrobatidae; genus Phyllobates; species Phyllobates terribilis. The sequence continues at coordinate 32,195,504 of NW_027362765.1, read as the reverse complement.
GGAGAGAGACAGAGCACAGGGGGGGGAGAGAGAGAGACAGAGCACAGGGGGGGAGAGAGAGACAGAGCACAGGGGGGGAGAGAGAGACAGAGCACAGGGGGGGAGAGAGAGAGACAGAGCACAGGGGGGGTAGAGAGACAGAGCACAGGGGGGGGTAGAGAGACAGAGCACGGGGGGGGGTAGAGAGACAGAGCACAGGGGGGGGAGAGAGCACAGGAGGGAGAGAGACAGCTCAAAAGGGACAGCACATGAGAGGAGAACACAGCACAGGAAGGAGAGAGACAGCAGACAAGGGGAATAGCACATGGGGTAGACAGGTCAAAGAAGAGAGCACAGACGGGAGAAGTCAGCACATGGGGGAAAGAGAGAGTGGATAGGTGGGTGAGCACATGGGGGAGAGAGATTCTCAACGCAACAAAAAGCCTGCGATAGCATCAGGCCTCCATCTAGTTAAATAATAATAATAATTGTTATCACAGTAATTGAATATTTAATACTCAGAAATAATAGTGTAATGTCTGTCTTCTTATCTTCAAATATATGTTAATAAAAGCCGATCAGTTACATAATATGGAACCGAAAATGGCGACAAAATACAACTCATCCCGTAATAACCTGATACAGAGGAAAGAGAAAGGTCACAGCACTAGGAATAAGGGAGGCAGAGGTCACAATAGCCTCAGCACTGAGGGGGTTAATGCCCCCTGCGCCCAGTAATGGGGGATCTCCACATACCTCCACCTGCAGAGCCGCCACCACATATATGGCTGTTCTGTGCGCACAGGACCTGTGATGAGGTCACAGGAGGGGAGGAGTCAGGGGTCACATGATCAGGGGCCTCAGTGGATGCAGGACTCTGCTGTGCTGGTTGTCATGGTGCTGGATGAGGTGAAGTTTATGTGTGGGGTCAGGAGGGGTTTACAGTGTGGATGTAGCCGAGCTGCGCGTGTACCAGGTGTACGGAGCCGAGCCGCACGTGTACGGAGCCGAGCCGCGCGTGTACGAGGTGTACGGAGCCGTGCCGCGCGTGTACGAGGCGTACGGAGCCGTGCCGCGCGTGTACGAGGCGTACGGAGCCGAGCCGCGCGTGTACGAGGCGTACGGAGCCGAGCCGCGCGTGTACGAGGCGTACGGAGCCGAGCCGCGCGTGTACGAGGCGTACGGAGCCGAGCCGCGCGTGTACGAGGCGTACAGAGCCGAGCCGCGCGTGTATGAGGCGTACGGAGCCGAGCCGCGCGTGTACGAGGCGTACGGAGCCGAGCCGCGCGTGTACGAGGCGTACGGAGCCGAGCCGCGCGTGTACGAGGCGGACGGAGCCGAGCCGCGCGTGTACGAGGCAGACGGAGCCGAGCCGCGCGTGTATGAGGCGGACGGAGCCGAGCCGCGCGTGTATGGAGCGCGGCCGCATGTATATGAGGTGTACTGAGCGGGGCCGCGTGTGTACGAGGTGTACGGAGCGGGGCCGCGTGTGTACGAGGTGTACGGAGCGGAGCTGCGTGTTTACGAGGTGTACGCATCGGAGCAGTATGTGTACGAGGTGTACGCAGCGGAGCCGCATGTATACGAGGTGTACGCAGGGGAGCTGCGTGTGTACGAGGTGTACGGAGCGGAGCCGCATTTGTACAGAGCGGATCCGAGAGTGTACGAGGTGTACGGAGCAGAGCCGCGTGTGTATGACGTGTCGCAGAGTGCATCTTCTTACAGTCACCGCTGTACTTACGAGAGCTTCAATCAGCAAGATATCTTGAGTAAACAGTATTTACTTCATACTGGTTAAACATGAGATACAATTCAGTGTCACATAGTCCGTGTGCTGCTGACATAACACATTCAGGAAAAAAAGAAAAGACAGGAAGTAAGAACAACCAACAATTGAGAGCTTTTCTCCCCCACATTACAGCAAGCATATAACTATACACACTATTGCCATCTGCTGTCTGGTTAGTATAAAGTCCTCCTTTCACTTATAATAAGTCCTAATCTGTTGCATATGTCAACACCCTTTCTCAACAGTAAAGACTGCTGTCATTTCTTCAGTAGGACAATACTCTAACTTCAAGGCTCCTTGTTCCTGATGATCTCTCAAGAAATATTTCACATCAATATGCTTGGTTCTTGGATTGACTCTTTCCAACTGAGCAAGAACAAGACATCCTTGATTGTCCTCTTTGAGTTTTGTTGGTTCCAACTGTGGTTGTCCTAATTCTGTCAACAATTGTCTTAACCACAGTACTTCTTGACTCGCATGTGCTGCGGCAACATATTCTGCTTCTGTTGAAGACAGTGTCACAATTGACTGTTTCTTACTTGTTCAACTTATTGGTCCACCTGAGAGAAAAAAAAATATGTCCACTGGTAGATCTTCTGTCAGATGGATCTCCAGCCCAATCTGCATCAACATATCCTGTTAAAATGCAATTATCACTTGTGGGTAATTTCAGCTTAACATTGCTGGTTTCTTTCAAATAACGCATTACTCTCTTCACGGCATTCCAATCAGCTTTATTTGGTTTTGATACCTTTCTACTCAGGATTCCTACTGCTGCTGCGATGTCTGGTCTTGTAACGGTCGCTAGATACAGTAGTTTTCCTATTGCTGTTCTGTATTCTTCATTATTTGGTAGAATATTTTTTTCACTGTTCATCTCTTTGAGATAATTAGTTTCCATTGGAGACTTTACTGTTTTTGCATCCTTTAATCCAAATTTTTCTGTTATGTCTTGAATCATGTGATTTTGATTCAGTAGGAAACTTCCGTCTTCTTCTCTTTCTACCTGTATTCCTAGGTACTGTTTTACATTTCCCAAGGCTTTGATTTCGAAATGTTGCTTCAGGATTTTTAGAATGTTTTCTTTATCCCTTTCTTGTTTAAAACAAATCAAAATGTCGTCTACATATATGAGTACATAAATCCATCTATTAATCAGCCTTTTTGTGTACAAGCATGGATCAGCTTTGCTTCTTTGAAATTTTTCATTTGTAAGTACTTCCGTGATTTTGTCATTCCACGCTTTAGCTGCTTGCTTTAAACCATATATGCTTTTCTGTAGTTTGCAAACTTTGTTTGGATTTCTTTCATCTTTGAATTCTGGAGGTTGTTCCATGTAAATGTCTTCTGTTAAATCTCCATTCAAAAAAGCTGTCTTTACATCCAGATGTCTCAGTTCCATCTGTTTCATTGCTGCAACTGTAAGTATAGTTCTTATTGTAGTGTGTTTGACAACTGGAGCAAATGTCTCATCATAGTCTTCTCCATATTTTTGAGAATACCTTTTAGCTACGAGTCTTGCTCGGTATCTTTCAGCTGTGCCATCTGTTTGGTATTTTACTTTAAAAATCCATTTACATCCTATGGCTTTTCTTCCTTCTGGCAAATCTGTTAGTGTCCATGGATTTAATTTCTGTTTCTGTTGCTTCTATCCTTTATTAGCTTCTTCTTCAGGAAGTTTAGATATGTCTTCCCAAGAGGTAGGCTCATAGATTTTTCATATGCTTGTCTTGTATGAGAGACGTTTTGGTGGTTTTCCTTTGTTCTCTCTCATTGAACGTCTTGGTTCTGTGTCGGTTTGTAGTTGTAATTCTTCACTTTCAGTATTTTGTTCTTCATTGATTTCTACTTCTTTCTCATCAGATATTTCTTCAGTTATGTTACTATTGTTTTTCTCATTTTTTTGTTTCAACTGAAATCATAATGTCTTCATATAAATCTTCAATGAATGTCACACTGTTACTCACCGTAACTCTGTCTGTTTTGGGATCTAGGATTCTATATCCTTTGCAATTTTCACTATATCCAACGAATATTCCTTCCATGGAACTGTTTTGAAGTTTGGAACGTTTTTCTGTTGGAATGAATATAAAAACTTTACATCCAAAAACTTTTAAATGATTGACACTTGGTTTCATACCTTGCCACAGTTCATATGGAGTTTTCGTCAGTTTTCTGGAAAAAGTCGGTTCTGTAGATATGTAGCTGTCATTGCTGCCTCACCCCAATATTTCTCTGGTAGTTTGGAATCCGTCAGCATACATCTTATCATTTCTGTTAGAGTTCTGTTTTTCCTTTCTGCTACTCCATTTTGTTCAGGTGTGTATGGAACAGTTTTCTGGTGTTCTATTCCATTTTGTCTTAAGTATTCTTCTATTCTGTGACCTGTAAATTCACCTCAATTATCACTTCTGATGACAATTGGCTTCCTTTGAAATTTGTTACTTGATCTTGTTCCATAGTCTACAAGTTTATCAAAAACTTCACTTTTGTTCTTAATTAAGTATGTGACTGTGTATCTTGAGTAGTCATCTATAAAAGTCAACATGTATCTATTGCCTCCTAATGTAGTCACTTTCATGGGTCCACATACGTCAGTATGCACCAAATCAAGTGGTCTTTCGCTTTTCATCTCACTTTCTTTTGGAATAGATATCCTTGTGGCTTTGGATTTTATACAACATTCACATCTTACGGTAATTGAGCAATCTGATATCTTTAAATCGTTTGTCAATTCTTTTCTCTGTAGTTCCCTTATACTGTCAGGATGTCTATGTCCTAGACGTCTATTCCACATGTGAATACAGTTTTTGTGATCATGTGTACATACCTTCATCTGTTCCTTTGGTGTCCAAATGATATAATTGTTCATCTGCCTTGACTTTGGTTATCACCTTGTTTCCTGCAATAATTGTACACTCATTGTCTTTGAATTTTACTGTAAGTCCTTTTGCTGTTAAACGTTTCACAGATAATAATCTGCCTTCCAATTTTGGAACATACAACACATCCTGTACAAGTATCTTTGAATCTTGTCCGAACTTGTTTGAACAATTTAGCATACCTTGTCCGATATCTTCTGCGGTTATTTTGCTTCCATCTGCAAGATAAATGGCTTCTTTCTTATCTAAATCAAGATCAATAAAGAAATTCTTGTCACTTGTCATATGACTCGTTGCTCCTGAATCAATAAACCAACCAAGTGATGATTTCTTGTCTGTTACTTTAAATGTGCCATTCCAATTATTCTCACATGAATCGGAAATTGTGTTTTTTACTTTCTGTGTATGCTTTTTATGTTGTAATTTTTGTTGTTCTGCTTTCCATATGGTACAGTCTTTCTTTAAATGACCTTTTTTCTTACATCTGAAGCATTCTCTTGTCTCTTTATTATAGGTTTTTTTTTAAATTCTGTAGCTTTAAGAGCGTTTTCACTGTCCTTTTCAGTAGAAGAATCATTTCTTTGTTCTTTTCTTCTCTGATATTCATCTATTAGTCTTGTTTTCACAAAATCTAATGTAATGTAAGTTTCTGGTCTCGTCTCAAAGGCATTTATCAAGGCTGTATACGAATCTGGTAAACTGCACACTAATATAGCTGCTACATGACTTTCTTTAATGTCTTCACCAATAGATCTTAGCTGTGATATCACTTCCATCATTGAGAATATGTGCTTCTGCATGTCATCATTTGCACTCAATCTCATACTGTAAAGCTTTCTTAATAAAAATAACTTGTGATTCAAGCTAGGTCTTTCATACAGTTTTCTTAATTTCTCCCACATTCCTTTAGCTGTTTCTTCATTTCTTATATGTATTAATTGAGCATCATCCACTAATAAGCTAATGGTGGCTCTCGCTTGTCTATTCTTCTTATCCCATGTCTGATTATCTTGATCTGGTCTTTCTGTAACAATTACTTCCCATAAATCATCCTTAGATAACAACATCTCTACTTTGAATTTCCATAACTGATAATTTTCACTATTCAGTTTAGCTACTGTGAATTTCAGTTCTGTGTTACTCATCATCTTTATATAGTCTTACTTGTTTAGAGAGTTGTACTGAAGATATTCTCCTGTTTTTTCATCTTGCTGATAATTCCTGTATGTCCTGCCTGTGTTGAATTCTCTGTAATTATATCCAGGTCCTGGGATCATGAATTCCTCTGTCACTCTGTATCTGGATTTATTTCCTTCTGTTTACAGAGCTTATCTGTGTGCTCCGTTATCTGGGGTTATAAACCAGGATCCTCTTGTAGTGCGGGCCTGTAGTGTCTGGGCTTTAGTGTCTGGGTTCCGGCCTGGGCCCATAACCTGTCGCAGAGTGCATCTTCTTACAGTCACCGCTGTACTTACGAGAGCTTCAATCAGCAAGATATCTTGAGTAAACAGTATTTACTTCATACTGGTTAAACATGAGATACAATTCAGTGTCACACAGTCCGTGTGCTGCTGACATAACACATTCAGGAAAAAAAGAAAAGACAGGAAGTAAGAACAACCAACAATTGAGAGCTTTTCTCCCCCCACATTACAGCAAGCATATAACTATACACACTATCGCCATCTGCTGTCTGGTTAGTATAAAGTCCTCCTTTCACTTATAATAAGTCCTAATCTGTTGTATATGCCAACATGACGTGTGCGGAGCAGAGCCGTGTATGCACAACTTGTGCGGGGCCGTGTGTTTACGTCGTGTACAGTGCGGAGCCATGTGGGTACGGAGTGTAGCCGTGTGCAGAGGGGTTATAGAGCAGAGCCGTGTGTGTAAGGTGTGTACATAGCAGAGCAATATGTGGGGTGTGTATGGAGCGGAGCAGTGTGTAGGGTATACTAATTTGTCACAGTCAGGTCCTCACTCAGACCCAATGACGTAGGGTTTAGTACAAGGGGTCCATCTGATTCTACAGCTTAATCTCACTCTGTCCCCTCCCTCAGGCTATAAATTACATATAGAATGTGCCTTCAACCAGTCTACACACTCAAGACGCTCAATGCTGCCACCACTTTCCGAAAGGGCTGTAAGTACCAGCGCCATGCACACAATGTATTCACTGTCCACAGGACATACACAGGTCACATGCATAAACTAACACTTAATATTAACAGAGACACATATGTTCTTAAGGGCAACAAGCAAAACCAAATAAAAATCGGGAGTATAAGTGGGTATACATGCAACGTTCACACTGGCCATTAACCCCTTTCTGTGGTAACAGTATGTCCTGACACTCGGTACTATGTGCAAGGAGCGGTCCCGCACCGTTCCCTGCACATTAACCCCTGAAATGATGCGATCAAAGTTGATCGCAGTATTCCAGTGGCAAGTGGAGGTAAGCGTCAATACTTACCTCCTCTCCGGCGAAAAAAGTGCAAAAAGTGAAAATCCCATAGCAGGACAAAGTGAAAAAGTTCAGAAAGTGAAAAAAAAAAAAAAAAAAGTAAAAAAATAATTGTACAAATCTAAAAAAAAAAAATAATAATAATAAAAAAAAATATATATATACTGTACCCATAAATAAATATTACAAAAAAAAATAATAAAAGTACACATATTTGGTATCGCGACATCTGAAACGACCTGACCTATAAAACTGTCCCACTAGTTAACTCCTTTAGTGAACACGGTAAAAAAAAAATGAATCAAAAAACAATGCTTTATCATCATACCGCCAAACCAAAAAATGAAATAAAATGAGATAAAAAAGACAAATGTACATAAAAATGGTACTGCTGAAAACGTCATCTTGTTTCACAAAAAACAAGCCGCCATACCGCTCCATCAGCCGAAAAATAAAAAAGTTATAGCTCTCAGAATAAAGCGATACTAAAAAAACTCTTTTTTTCTATAAAATACTTTTTGTGTAAAAGCACCAAAACATAAAAAAATATAACTGTAGTACTGCTGTAAATGTACTGACCCAAAGAATAAAGCTGTTTTATCAATTTTACTACACGTAGAACGGCATAAAAAAAAATTATTCCTGAACTGTTGATTTTTGTTAATTCTACCTCCCAAAAATCGGAATAAAAAGCGATCAAAAATGTCACGTGCCCGAAAATGGTACCAATAAAAACGACAACTTGTCCTGCAAAAAACAAGCCATCGGATGACTTTGTCGACCGAAATATGGAAAAATTATAGCTCTCAAAATATGGTGATGCCAAAACTAGTCTTTGCAAAAAAAATGTTTATTTAGTGTGTGACAGCTGTCAATCATAAAAACCCAATATCAATCTGGTATCGCTGTAATCGCACCGACCCGAAGAATAACATCGTCTAATCACTTATACGAGGAATGGCGTAAAAAATAAACTCTAGGGTTAAGGTTGTGCTAGGGTTAGGTTTATGCTAGAGTTAGGGTTTGGCTAGGGTAAGGGTTGGGCTGAGGTTAGGGTTGTGCTAGGGCTACAAGGGCTAGGGTTGTGGTAGGGTTAGGGTTGTGCTAGGGTTAGGGTTGCGGTTGGGATTTTTTCGAAAGTAAAGAAAAAAAATGACGACGATATGGCGACTAGTGTTGAGCACAAGTGCTCGCTACTTCAGTTTGCATCGGGTGCTCAGGTATGCACCGAGTATAGCGGGTGCTCCAGTGACATGCTCAAGTCTCCGCCCCATAAGTTTTGCAACTGTTATACAGCCATAAAGACCTCATGTGTATTGCCTGCCATGCACAAGCGATCCCCGCATGTTTTTTTTTGGGTGTCTAACCGTGAAACATGTGGGCGTGGACTCCAGCATGTCACGTGAGCACCCGCGATACTTGGTGCATATCTGAGTATCCGATGCAAACTCAAGTAGCGAGCACTTGCGCTCAAGACTAATAAAAAACTTATTCAATTTGATGACCCAATGTTATCAAATTCTATGTCGTACCTCTGGGTTCAAAATGTTCACTATACCCCTTGATAAAATCCTTGAAGGGTGTAGTTTCCAAAATGGTGTCACTTGTGGGGGGTTTCCACTGTTTAGGCACATCAGGGGCTCCCCAAACACAAAATGGCGTCTTCTAATTTTTCAGGAAAATTTTACATTCAAAAAGTAAAATGGCGCTCCTTCCCTTCCGAACCCTGCCATGCGCCCAAACATTGGTTTTCCCCCACATATGGGGTATTGGCTTACTCAGGAGAAATTGCACAACAAAATGCATGGTGCAATTTCTCCTGTTACCCTTATGAAAATGCAAAATTGGAGGCTGAAAAACATTTTTGTTGGAAAAATTTGAAAATTTTATTTTCACGGCTCAATGTTATAAACTTCCGTGAAGCACCTGGGGGTTCAAGGTGCTCACCACACACCTATATAAGTTTCCGAAGGGGTCTAGATTCCAAAATGGTGTCATTTGTGGGGTGTTTCCACTGTTTAGGCAAATCTTGGGTTTCCCAAACGCAACATTGCGTCCGCTAATTATTTAAGCAAATTTTACATTCAAAAAGTCAAATTGGCGCTCCTTCCCTTCCAAGCCCTGTCGTGTCCCTAAACAGTGATTTTCCCTCACATATGGGGTATCGGCGTGCTCGAGAGGAATTGCACAACAAATTTTGGGGTCCATTTTTCCTGTTACCCTTGCGAAAATAATAAAAATTGGGGTCTAAAGTAACATTTTTTGAAAAAAAAAAAGTTAAATCTTCATTTTTTTTGTTCTATATTCCAAAAAATCTTGTGAAGCACCTGAAGGGTTAATACACTTCTTGAATGTGGTTTTGAGCACATTGAGGGGTGCAGTTTTTAGAAAGGTGTCACTTTTGGGTATTTTCTATAATAAAGGCCCCTCAAAGTCACTTCAAATGTGATGTGGTTCCAAAAAAAACAGTTTTATAAATTTTGTTGGGAAAATGAGAAATCGCTGGTCAACTTTTAACCCACATAACTTCCTAACAAAAAAAAATTTTGGTTCCAAAATTGTGCTGATGTAAAGTAGACATGTGGGAAATGTTATTTATTAACTATTTTGTGTGACATATCTCTCTGATTTAAGGACATGAAAATTCAAATTTTAAAAATTGCTACATTTTCAAAATTTTCACCAAATTTCAGATTTTTTCACAAATAAACACAAGATATATCGAATAGATTTTACCACTAATAAAGTACAATATGTCACAAAAAAACAGTCTCAGCATCAGGGGGATCCGTTGAAGCGTTCCAGAGTTATTACCTCATAAAGTGACAGTGGTCAGAATTATAAAAATTGGCCCGGTCATTAACGAGCAAACCACCCTCAGGGGTGAAGGGGTTAAGAAGACAAAACCTAAGATAGAAACGAAATGAGCAAATACCCTGCTGTAAGTAAAAAGTAACAGTGCATATAAATAACTTAGGGTATTTAGTAAACACTGTGTTTGTGTATGTTGCATAGTAAGGCTGTGTTCACACGATGCGTATTTCATGCGTTTCCGCGGCGTTTTTGCAGTTGCGTAAACGCCGCGGAAACGCATGAAAAACGCATGGTAGAAGGGCAGCAATGTTCCCCAATGGAAATCCGCATGTGCTGTGCCCATGATGCGGATTTTTCCGCAGCGTTAACGCTGCGGTCAAAAATCCGCAGCATGTCAATTAATTTTGCGGAAACGCGGCGATTTCGCCGCCATTGACTTGCATTAGAACGCGCCAATTCCGCAAGACAGCATCTGTACTTGCGTAATTGGTGCGTTCTAATGTGCGGATGGTACCCGGGTGTGGAGGAGAGGAGAGTCTCATCCACACCCAGGTACCATTAAAAAAGCTGTAAAAAGAAGAATAAAATAAAAAATAAATGTATTCTTACCTTCTGTCAGCCCGCGCAGCGCTCCCGCTTGGTTCCCGGCACTTGCAGTGAGTTGTAGGACCTGCGGTGACGTCAGAGTCATGTGACGGGTCACGTGACGCTGACGTCGGCAGGTCTTTCAATTCAAAGTTGCCGGCAGCCGGGAGAACGGAGTGAGCAGGACAGCGCGGGCCATCAGAGGTAAGTATATACACTCTCTCGGTTCACACTGTATAAATCCATGCTGTTTGCATGGATTTATATAGTGTGACCTAGTTATCAAGCACTTTCCAGGTGATGCTAAAATCGCCTGGAAAGCGCTTGTCAATCTGCATGCGGAAACGCATGTGAATCTGCATGTGGATCCGCATGTATTCTGCAGGAAAAACGCATGCACAATCTGCATGCGTTTTTTCTGCCAGGGAGATGCAGAAATGATGCAGAAATTTTCTGCTTCATTTCTGCATCGTGTGCACATACCCTAATGCATACTGTGGTCTCTTGCTAATTGCTTAATTATTCAACAATTATTCAACAAGGCAAATTGGTTCTACAACCCAGCAGACACTTCCAATATATTCAGATTTGGCTTAGGCTGCGTGCCCACGATGCGTTTTTCATGCGTTTCCGCTGCGGAATTTCCGCAGCGGAAACGCATCAAAAACGCTTGGTAATCCGCACCACATGGTCCTCAATGGCATTCCGCAATGTCAATGCACATGCTGCGGATTATTCCGCAGCATTTCTACGGCGCTCAAAAATCCGCAGCATGTTCATTAATTTTGCAGAAGCGCAGCGGATTGCCGCCATTGACTTGCATTGAGACGCATATAATCCGTGTCTGTACATTTGTACACGCGGATTATATGCGTTTCAATGTGCGGATGGTACCCAGTTCTGGAGGAGAGAAGACTCTCCTCCAGACCTGGGTACCATTGTACCTGTGAAAAAAAGAATAAAATAATAAATAAAGTTTATATTTACCTTCTCGCGGGCCGGCCGGCAGCGCTTATCTTCCAGGACCTGAGATGACGTCGCGGTCGTGTGACCGCAGGCTGTCTCGCAATATGCCGGCAACCCGGAAGGAGCGTGACAACACACGCGGCAGCACACGCGGTGGGGGATCGGTAAGTATAGCTTTATTTTTTACGGTCAAACTATATAAATCCATGCTGTTTGCATGGATTTATATAGTGTGACCTAGTTGTCAAGCACTTTCCAAGTGATGCTATCGCCTGGAAAGTGCTTGTAGTCCGCATGCATAAACGCATGTGAATACGCATGTGAATACGCGTGTATTCTGCAGGAAAAACGCATGCACAATCTGCATGCGTTTTTTCTGGCAAGGGAGGTGCAGAAACGCTGCAGAAATTTTCTGCTTCATTTCTGCATCGTGGGCACATAGCCTTAGGGAGAGCATGTGTTCTGGAGAACATGTGCCATATATTTCTAAGTGCAATATTTTCAAAGTGTCTCGCCAGTTAAACATGGCATGTGGACAGTGCAAGAGACAGGTAAGCTATGCCAGATATTTAAACAAACATTGCTCTTTTACAGTTGTGCTCAAAAGTTTACATACCCCGGCAGAATTTTTGCTTTCTTGGCCTTGTTTCAGAGAATATGAATGAAAAAAAGCAGCTTTACCAAGTGAGAAAATAAAGAACATCATCCACAACTACCACAAAAGACTTCAAGCTGTCATTGATGTTAGACGGGCCTTTCACTGCTTACTAACTATCTTACGTATGAAGATGAGAATATGCTGGACCTGGTCTTCACCCATCTCTGCTCAGTTCATGACTTTTCTAACTCTCCTCACCCACTTTCTGACCACAACCTTCTTTCCTTCTATGTCAAGAACTGTTTCCACACCTAGGACACCCCCACTTATCACACATACTGAAATCTACGTGCCATCTATTCTCAGCAGCTTATGAACCAAATACAGTCATCTTTAGCTCCCATCTCCTCCCTCTCCTGTCCAGACTCAGCATTGTTACATTAGAATACATTGCAGAGTGCCCTGGACAAAGCAGCACTAGCTACATGCAGAAAGACCCGACACAGACAGCAGCAACCCAGGCACACGTTGCAAAACGTCTTCTCCAGTGCTGCTTAAGGCATCTGTGGAGAAAATCACTTTAAGAAGAAGACTTCATCTACTATAAGTTCATTCTCCATCTGGCAAACAGGTTTACTTTACCACCCTCATCACATCACTAGCCAACAATCCAAAATAGCTCTTTGAAACTTTACACTCCCTTCAGAGCCCTAAAGTACAGGCCCCAGTCACCAACCTCGGCGCCGACAATCTGGCCACTTATTTCCTACAAAAAAATCAACCACATCAATCAGGACATTCTTGCACGATCCACTCAGATCCTGGATCCTCTTCCCTTCTGCACCTCAAGCTCACTTTCCATCTTCTGGCCTGTCACAGAAGAAGTGACCAGGCTCCTTGCTCTTGCCCTACAACCTGCACCAGTGATCCTATTCCCTCACATCTCCTCCAGTCCATCTCCCTAGCTGTCACTACCTAAGTAAAATATTTAACCCTCGACTTTCTTCCAGTATCTTTCCCTCTTGATTTAAACACACAGTCATAACTCTTTTACTTAAAAAAACATCCCTAGACCAGACCTGCGCTTTTGACTACAGACCTTTCTCTCATCTTGACCCTTTACAATCTGGTTTCCGCTCTTTACAATGTACTGCAATTACCCCCACTAAAATCTCTAATGACCTATTAACAGCAAAGTCCAATGGCCACTACTCCCTGCTGTTTCTCCTGGATTTCTCTGCCGCATTTCACACTGTGATCACCAGCTCCTCCTCACCATTCTCTGCTTTATCTGCCTCAAGGACATCATTCTCTCCTGGTACTCCTCCTACCTCTCTGACCGCTCTGTCACTGTATCTTTTAGTGGCTCTTACTCCTTTCCACTTCCCCTTACTGTTGGAGTTCCCCAAGGTTCAGTCCTAGGTCCCCTCCTCTTCTCCCTATATAATGCCCCTATTGGAAAAACCATCAGCAGATTTGGTTTCCAGTATCATCGCTATGTTGATGTCATCCAGTTACCCACCTCTTCTCCTGACATCACCCCCACCTTAATACAAAATACCAGACATTGTCTGTCAGCTGTCACATTATGTCCTCGCTCTATCTGAAACTGAATATTTCCAAAACTGAACTTCTTGTGTTTCCTCCCTCCACTAACCTACCTAAACCCAATATTGCAATTACCTTGAGTGATTCAACCATAACTCCCAAAGGGCACACTCTCGATCTTGGAGTTATTCTTGACACAGAACTTTTCTCTATTCCCTATATCCAATCACTCACTTGCTCATATTACCTGCATCTTAATACATCTCCAGAATCTGACCTTCTCTCACCTTTGAAACTGCAAAAACACTTACTGTCTCTCTTATTCATTCTCGTCTGGACTACTGCAACTCTTTACTGATCGGTCTCCCTCCAACTCGTCCTGAATGCGGCAGCCAGGATTGTATTTCTGTCCAGTCGCTTCACCGATGCTTCCACCATGTGCCAGTCATTGCACTGGTTGTCCATCTGCTACAAAATACAATACAAACTTATCCCTCTCACCCACTAAGCTCTTCATAGTTCTGTACCATCCTATATCTCACCACTCATTTGTGTCTATCACCTTACCCGTGCCCTCTGTTCTGCAATTGATCTAAAACTAAAATCCTCCATAATCCGAACCTTGCACCTCCGTCTCCTAGACTTCTCTCTTGCCGAGCTAGTGTTCTGAAATGCACTACCCCAAGCAATCCAACTAATATCTAGCCCCCATGTTTTTAAGCTTGCTTTAAAAACACATCTATCACCTCAAGTCACTAACATAACTCTCCCCTTTCCCTCCTTCTAAATGTTAATCATAATCTGCTCCCTCCTATTCATCTGTCTTCACATTCTCCATGAACTAAATAGCACTTGGTAACTGCACTTTGACAGATCCTGGCTGATGACAGGCTCATGCAACTTTTTATGAAAACTCTTATTTATTATAATGATGGCTGAACCTTACATGACAGCACATTCTACCTATTGTGTTCCCCCTATTTTCTTATAGATTGTAAGCTTGCAAGAAGGACCTTTACTCCTCCTGCAACTGTTGAACTATATGTTGCTTTGTATTGTTTTTATTTTTTTTGTACATGTGCCTGCTTAATTGTAAAGTGCTGTGGAATATGTTGGCGCTATACAAAAAAATATATATTATTACCATGTGTCAAAAAGGACTTCAACGTAAATAAGGGCAGAGCAGGATCGGAGCCTGACTGTAGACACCCAAAAGTGCGGAATCAGGATTTCTCGTAATTGTGTGCAATAAAGTAAAGGAAGGTCATCTGGGCTTCTTTTATAACTGATGATAGTGAAGATAACTTCTTGTTTCGAGATGGGTTCCTCAAGGACTTTAATGTCCCTGGGGCAGAGGGCAGTAAACCTGGAGACGTGATGTAGTTTTGAAGAGCAGAAATCTAGTTCAATGGAGAGGGTTGGTACTATCAATATTATGAATAGATGCATAATAGTTTCAAAAGGCAATTTCCATGGGTTACAGCAAGTGTGTGTGGGGGTGATAGTAATCTCAAGAATGTAAGTTCATGCCTTTTGAAGTCGCAACAACCTCACTAGGGATCTGCAAGTTTATTACCATGTTCATAGTAGAGTCTCCTTCACCTAGCGAGAAACCCTTTCACCTAATTGTTGAGAAGGGAGCGTAATGTTTCCTGAGCTTGAAGAAATGAGAGTTTCAGATCATCTATAGAAGTTTGCTTGTGATGGATTTCAAGTTCTTGTACTTGGGAGAGTATGTAGGAGACTTTCTTTTTTCAATTTGGGTGATATGATTGCTCCATATAGGGTTATGGCCGTTCTCAGCCCTACAACCTTCCAACTGGAGTTACCCTCGGTGATGCATTTCCTTAACATATTCCACAGGTTGTCACTTAGGAGATTTGTTGTGCCTCCAAAGCCTACGTCATTACCATCGGTCTGCGTTGGCCATGACATTGAGGACCAAGTGTCTACAAAGGTGAATACTGATGTTTCGAGGTGTCCCTACCATACGTCATTTCCGGACAAGTCTTGTCTTGATGGTCCTGAGGCCCATCATAGAAAAGGGCGTACTGTCACGAATCATAAAGGAATTGGCAACTTCAACTTCCCTTGTCTATTTCATGGTTTTGCAACTGGAAGCTTAGAAACGTATTAAATTTACAGGTTTGGATGAAATGGGCGAATTATCATGTTTCATGCTTTACCATTTATAATTGATTTAAAATTTTGGAAACAGGTAGACTTGGGATAAAACCCATTTTTGAAAACCCAACATTGAAACTGTTTAATAGGATTTGGTGGAATAGGAAAAGCAGTGAGTATACTAGATTTCACTAGGGACTGGTACTTTTCAGAATGTTAACCCCTTTCCAACCAAGTCAGTTACAGATGAGCCCTGGGTCTTATGGACCAGCTACGTACTATTACACACGCTGCGATCGCACCCGGGTGTCAGCTGATTGTCACAGCTGACACCTGATGCTATGTGCCGGGAGCGGTCCCGCACCGCTCCCGGCACGTTAACATCCAAAATGCTGCGATCGAAGTTGATCGCAGTATTGCGAGGACAAGGGGGAGGTAAGCGCCGATACTTACCTCCTCTCCGGCTTCCAGCAATGTCTGCGGCGGCTCCCGGAACTTGTCATGATGACCCGATGTCGTCATGACAACATCTGGGTCACCAGGAGGCAGGAAGCTACTTTGGCCATGCGCAGTGCGCGACCAAAGTAACTTCTCCCTGTGTGCAGCGATGACAGGCTGCATGGCATAGGGAGCTGATTCTCTCCATGCTATACAGCCGATCAGGCTGCAAAAAGTGAAAGTCCCAAAGTGTTACAAAGTGTAAGGCTATGTGCCCACGATGCAGAAATGCTCAGGATTTTTTCCTGAGCGTTTCTGCATCTCCCTGGCAGAAAAAAACGCATGCGGATTGTACATGCGTTTTCCTGCCAGGGACATGCGGAAGTGAAGCGTTCTTCACTTGCATTTCCGCATGCAGGTTGACAAGCGATTTTAGCATCACTTGGAAAGTGCTTGTGAACTTGGTCACACTATATAAATCCATGCAAACAGCATGGATTTATATACTGTGACCCGAGAGAATGTCAAAAAATAAATCTATACTTACCCTCCGATGGCCCCCGCAATCTTGACTTCCTCCGTCCCGGCTGCCGGCAGCAGTAGAGTGAAGGACCTGACGACGTCAGCGTCGCGTGACCCGTCACATGACTCTGACGTCAGCGCAGGTCCTTCATTCCATCGCGAACTGCTGCCAAGCAAGGAGGAGCGCACCGCGGGCCGCCAGAAGGTAAGTATATATTTATTTTTTTATTTTATTCTTTTTTTTACAGTTTTCAATGGTACCCAGGTCCGGAGGAGAGTCTCCTCTTCTCTAGACCTGGGTACCATCCGCACATTGGAACGCATGGAATGCGCATCTACTTATGCAGTGATGCGTAATCAATGCGGTCTAATGAAAGTCAATGGCGGCGAAAACGCAGCACTTCCGCAAAATAATTGGTAGTGCTGTGTTTTTTTCCGCAATGATAATCCGCAGCGGAAATTTCCACAGCATGTGCACAGCACATGCGGATTATCATTGGGGAACATGGCAGGCCTTCTACCATGCGTTTTTTAAGCGTTTCTGCAGCGTTTTTGCCGCTGCGGAAACGCTTAAAAAAACGCATTGTGGGCACACAGCCTAAAAGTAAAAAAAAGTGTAGGAAAGTGAAAAAAAAAAAAAAAAAGTAAAAATATTTTTAAAAAAATGAAAAAAAGAATCCCCAAAAAATAAAAATATATAATACCCCTAATATTTATTTATTATGAAAAAAAAAAAAATAAACCAATAAAAGTACACATATTTGATATCGCCGCATCCGGAACGACCTGACCTGTAAAACTGTCTCACTAGTCAACCCCTTTACTGAACACTGTAAAAAAAAAACAAAACAATTCTTTATCATCATGCTAAACAAAAAATGGAATAACACGCGATCAAAATGACGAATGTAAATAAAAATGGTACCGCTGAAAACGTCATCTTGTCCTGCAAAAAACAAGCCGCCATACAGCTCTATCATCTGAAAAATAAAAAAGTTATAGCTCTCAGAATGAAGCG
The DNA here is from genome assembly GCF_046119375.1 of Phyllobates terribilis. NCBI lineage: Eukaryota > Metazoa > Chordata > Amphibia > Anura > Dendrobatidae > Phyllobates > Phyllobates terribilis. The sequence goes on along the minus strand of NW_027362765.1, from coordinate 32,177,780 downwards.
ATACAAAAATATTCTTTTTTTTAGAACATAGTTTTTATTGTGTAAAAGCGACAAAACATAAAAAAAGATATAAATGTGGTACCGCTGTAAACGTACTGACCCGAAGAATAAAGCTGCCTTATCAATTTTACCACACGCAGAAAGGCATAAAAAAAAAAATCGGTATAGAAAGCGATCAAAAAATATCACGTGCCCGAAAATGGTACCAATAAAAACATCAACTTGTTCCGCAAAAAACAAGCCCTTACATGACTATGTTGGCCGAAATATACAAAAATTATGGCTCTCAAAATATGGCGATGCAACAACTAATCTTTGCAAAAAAAAAGTGCCTTTTAGTGTGTGACAGCTGTCAATCATAAAAACCCGATAAGAATCTGGTATCGCTGTAATCACACCAACCTGAAGAATACAGTCGTCTATATACCACACGAGGAACAGCGTAAAAAAAATAAACTCTAGGGTTAGGGTTGTGCTAGGTTTAGGGTTGGGCTAGGGTTAAGTTTGGGCTAGGTTTGTGCTAGGGTTAGGGTTTTGCTAGGGTTAAATTTGTTTTAGGGTTGGGCTAGGGTTGGGGTTAGGGTTGATGATTTGGCGACTATTGTTGAGCACAAGTGTTCGCTACTTTGCATCGGGTGCTTGGGTATGCACTGAGTATCGTGGGTGTTCAAGTGACATGCTCAAGTCTCCGCCCCATAAGTTTTGCAACTGTTATACAGCCATAAAAACCTCATGTGTATTGCCTGCCATGCACAAGCGATCCCCGCATTTATTTTTGGGTGTCTAACAACCGTGAAACATGTGGGGCGGGGACTCGAACATGTCACTCGAGCACCCGTGATACATGGTGTATACCCGAGTACTCGATGTAAACTCAAGTAGCGAGCACTTGCGCTCAAGACTAATGACAACTTATTCAATATGATGACCTAATGTTATCAAATTCTGTCCTACCTCTGGGTTCAAAATGTACACTATACCCCTTGATAAAATCCTTGAGGAGTCTAGTTTCCAAAATGGAGTCAACTGTGGGGAGGTCCCACTATTTAGGCACATCAGGAAATCCCGAAATGCGACATGGCATCCGCTCTTGATTCCAGCCAATTTTGCGTTCAAAAAGTCACACAGTGCTCCTTCCCTTCTGAACCCTTACATGCGCCCAAACAGTGTATTTTCCCCATATATGGGGTATTGGCGTACTCAGGAGAAATTGCACAACAGTTTTTAGGTTCCATTTTCTCCTATTACCCTTGTGAAAATAAAAAATTTGGGGCTAAAAGATAATTTTTGTCAAAAAAGTTTGATTTTTTTAATTTCACGGCTTCATGTTATAAACTTCTGTGAAGCACCTGGGGTTTAAGGGTGCTCACCACACATCTAGATAAGTTCTCTGAGGGGTCTAGTTTCCAAAATGGTGTCACTTGTGGGGGGTTTCCACTGTTTAGGCACATCAGGCGCTGTCCAAACGCAACATGGCGTTCGCTAATTATTCAAGCAAATTTTACATTCAAAAAGTCAAATGGTACTCCTTCCCTTCCAAACCCTGCCGTGCGCCCAAGCAGTGGTTTTCCCCTACATACGGGGTATCGGCTTACTCAGGTGAAATTGCACAACAAGTTGCATGATGCAATTTCTCCTTTATCCTTATGAAAATGCAAAACTGGGGGCTGAAAAACATTTTTGTGGGAAAAATGTGAAAATTTTATTTTCACGGCTCCATGTTATAAACTTCTGTGAAGCACCTGGGTGTTCAAGGTGCTCACCACACGTATAGATAATTTCCCTGAGGGGTCTAGTTTCCAAAATGGTGTCACTTGTGGGGGTTTTCCACTGTTCAGGGGCTCTCCAAACGCAACATGGCATCCGCTAATTATTCAAGCAAATTTTACATTTAAAAAGTCAAATGGCGCTCCTTCCATTCTGAGCCCTACCGTGCGCCCAAACAGTGGTTTTCCCCATGTATGGGGTATCTGCGTGCTCAGGGGAAATTGCACAACAAATTTTGGGGTCCATTTTTTCCTGTTACCCCTGCAAAAATAAAAAAATTTGGGTCTAAAGCAACATTTTTGTGAAAATAGTTAAATGTTAATTTTTTTCTTCCCCATTCCAAAAATTCATGTGAAGCACCTGAAGGGTTAATAAAGTTCTTCAATGTGGTTTTGAGCACCTTGAGAGGTGCAGTTTTTAGAATGGTGTCACTTTTGGGTATTTTCTGTCATAAAGACCCCTCAAAGTCACTTCAAATGTGATGTGGTCCCTAAGAAAATGGTTTTGTAAATTTTGTTGTAAAAATGAAAAATAACTGGTCAACTTTTAACCCTTATAGCACCTATTGAAAAAAAAATGTTGGTTCCAAAATTATGCTGATGTAAAGTAGACTTGTGGGAAATGTTATTTCTTAACTATTTTGTGTGACATCTCTCTCCGATTTAAGGGCATAAAAATTAAAATTTTGAAAATTGCAAAATTTTCTACATTTTTGCCAAATTTTCTATTTTTTCACAAATAAATGCAAGTCATATCAAAGAAATTTTACCACTATCATGAAGTACAATATGTCACAAAAAAACAGTCTCAGAATCAGGGGGATCCATTGAAGCGTTCCAGAGGTATTACCTCATAAAGTGACAGTGGTCAGATTTGTAAAATTTGGCCCGGTCAGTAACGTGCAAACCACCCTCGGGGGTAAAAGGGTTAAAGTACAAATGTTTAGGGGGTCAAGTTATTGAGAGAACGGATTAAGTATGGTATTTAAAATCAAGGTCCCTGTAGACCAAATAATAAGTATATTCGGGAATAGAAAAAGGAATGAGTTCCCAATGTTGTCAAAAAAGTACTATACTTAACATGAAAAGGGATTTAACTCTTTAAAGACCAAACCAAATCGAGCCTCATTTTTAAATTCTGGCCAGTGTCATTTTATGTCGTAATAATTCCAGAGCGTCTACATATCCCAGTGATTTGGAGACTTTTTTTTGTGGCGCATTGAACTTTATATTACCAGTAAATTTACTTTGATAAAAAAAACAAAACTTAATGAATATATGTGAAATTTTAGAAAAATTAGCAATTTTCAAACTTTGAATGCTTATATTCCTAAACCAGACATTCATACCACTCAAAATAATGAATAAGTAGCGTTTTCCATATGTCTACTTGATATCAGCATCATTTTTTAATTGTCTTAGGATGTTAAAAAATGAAATAATCCTGCTAAATTCTTCTAAGAAGTTTACAAACCCTACTTTTTACGGACCTATTCAGTTTTGAAGTGACTTTGAGGGACCTGTATATTGGAAAAGCCCCAACAGTGATACCATTTTGAAAAACTTTATTCCAAAGTTCGGTTCGGGTACCAGAACTGTACCTGAACTTGACCCCCATTGAAAACAATGGAGACCCAAAATTTGGATCTGGAAAAAAAATCTCTCTCTCTCATCCCCAGACTTCCCCTGGAACGCCGAACATTAACGCGGACTTCCGGGAGAAGTCAGAGTTCGGAATTTAGAACCGGACATGAAACCCAAACTTTTAAGTTCGGGTTCTCTCATCTCTAATTGTGGGTTATAGATTTAGTGACAAAAATGTATAATTGGTGGAGACAGGTTGAACTTTATGGTCCTAGACCTTTTTTCAACCTATGTATATAGAACTAAGGATTTTGAATGCCATCGGTCGTTGTTGTCTGTATATAAACAGAACCCACTATTTTTCAGTTGACAGATGGTAAGCAGGGGCTTATTATTTGTACAATGAGTTGAAGTGTCGATTGGTACCATTTTGGGGTACATTTCGCTTATTAGTCAGTGTTCAGATTTTGTTCTTTGGGTCAGTACGATTACAGCGATGGCACATTTATATCAGCTTTTTCTGATTTTCTACTTTTGCACACAGAAAACAATTTTTTTTTTTACATAAAAATTGTTTTTTTGCATCATCATTCTGAGAGCTGTACATTTATTTTTCTGACAAAACAGCCGTATGATGGCTTTTTATTTTTGGGACAAGTTGACATTTGTAGTGCTGACACTTTTTTGAATTCACAACTTTTTGATCACTTTTCTATTACTTTTTTTGGCAGTATGGTTAAATAAGGTACAGTCTTTGCACATTTCTTCTTTATTTTGTTTACACTGCTCACCATATGGCATCAATAATGTGACAGATTAATATTTTGGGTCATTCCAGACGTGGTGATACCTTCCTTTGTTAACTATTGACAGTGGCATTTAAGGGAAAAATCTTTGTAGCAGGCTGTCAGGGTGTTTGCCTTGAGTCACACACTGCCTGATATCCGGCTGCAATCTTTTTTGTGGCATCATTGAAAAGACCGGAGTCAGGAGAGCTGGATAAACTAGAATCCTTTATTGTGATTGATCAATTGATCTGTCTATACAAACAGACCAATCACAGGGATCGCCGACCGGGTCAAAAGCTAATTGGTCCAGTGTAAAGGCCCCGTCACACTTAGCGATGCTGCAACGATCCCGACAACGATACGACCTGTCAGGGTTCGTTGCTGCGTCACTATGTGGTCGCTGGTGAGCGATCAAACAGGCAGGCTCACCAACGATCAGGGGAGCAGCGACATTGTGGAAAGAATCTTTCCACGATGTCCTGCTCCTGGTTACCAGCCTGCTGAAGCAGGAGCAGGCTGGTAACCATGATAAACATCGGGTTACTAGGGGCACACGCGCACCTAGTAACCCGTTGTTTATCATGGTTACCACTCTGCTACGGTGAGCGGGAGGTTACCGCTCACTTTAGCAGGCTCGTAACCATGATAAACAACGGGTTACTAGGTGCGCGTGTGCCCCTAGTAACCCGATGTTTATCATGGTTACCAGCCTGATCGCTGCTCCCGCTGGTCACACACAGCGATGTGTGCTGACCAGCGGGAGGGCAAAGACCAAAAAATGGTCCAGGACACTTTGCAGCAATCAGCGACCTCACAGCAGGGGCCTGATCGCTGCAAAGTGTCACACATAGCGACATCGCTGGTGAGGTCGCTGTTGCGTCACCAAAACTGTGACACAGCAGCGATCTCGCTAGCGATCTCGCTAAGTGAGACGGGGGCTTAAGTTAGTGGCATTTCTGCGGCGTCTGGAACAGTAGCTTCCAGTAAACTCTCACCGTGCGATTTCATGTGGTTACAGATAAAATAAATCATATACAAGTACAATCAACTGTGGTAAGGCACCTCATCCCCGTATATGATTTTACATTAAGGGGTTTAAAAAAAAAGGATAACACCTGATGTTCCTACAAAGAAGGAATGGATCATACATGTGAAAAAATAAGTTGTAATATGAACATATTTAGAAATGTAAGGTTTATAAGGAAGACTTTGTTCAGACATGGAGATTGTGGATTGAAAATAATGAATGGGCTATCGCTGAGATTGAGAGTAAGGAAGAAGAGGGAGGAGAAAGTGTTGGGTATTTTTTGGAAAAGCTTGAGAAGTGTTGCAGTACTTTTGTTGATGTAGTGTGTACATAAATATTGTAAATGAGAATGTGAGATATTGAATGCACATTGAACATTGCTTTTTATTTGCTTATTGAATGACACATATTAGTAACTACATATTTTTAATTCTAGTATAAGATCTAAATTATCTTACCTTCTCTTTCTCATTTACTTCTATGACTATCTCATATGTCTTGTCCAATTTAACATTTAAATCTATAGTTTCTCCTGTGGGATTTTTTTGATGGCAACAAAACATGATTTTCCAGTAAATATTTCTCATCTTCTAGGTATGAAAAGGGCTCCTTCCTATGTGGAATTTTTGATGTCTAATAAGATGCGATATTCGGGTAAAACATTTGCCACATTCTGAACATGAATAAGGCTTCTCCCCTGTGTGAGTTCTCTGGTGTCTAACAAGATGTGATTTACGTAGAAAGCAAATCCCACATTCTGAACATGAAAACGACTTCTCCCCTGTGTGAATTTTCTGATGTGAAACCAGACTTGATTTATCTGTCCAACATTTTCCACATTCAACACACAAATATGGCTTCTCCCCTGTGTGAATTCTCTGGTGTTTCAAAAGACTTGATCTGTCTACCAAACATTTTCCACATTCTGAACATGAAACTGGCTTCTTCTGCCCAGTGTGAATTCTCTTATGTTTCAAAAGATTTGATTTATCTGCGCAACATTTTCCACATTCTGAGCATGAAAAAGGTTTCTCTCCTGTGTGAATTCTCGTGTGAATTACAAGAGCTGATTTTTGTTTAAAATATTTCCCACATTCTGAACATGAATATGGCTTCTCCCCTGTGTGAGTTCCTTGATGTCTAACAAGGTTTGATTTTTCTGTAAAACATCTCCCACATTCTGAACATGAAAAAGGCTGCTCCCCTGTGTGAAATTTCTGGTGTTTAACAAGATGTGAATTACTTGCAAAACCTTTCCCACATTCTAAACATGAATATGGTTTCTCCCCTGTGTGAGTTCTCTGATGCCTAAGAATATGTGATTTATCTGCAAAAGATTTCCCACATTCTAAACATGAATATGGTTTCTCCCCTGTGTGAGTTCTCTGATGTCTTACAAGATGTGATTTATTTGTAAAACATTTCCCACATTCTGAACATGAATATGGCTTCTCTCCTGGATGATTTCTCTGATGAGTCCCACAATCTAAACATGAATCTAAACATGGCTTTTCCTGCGTGTGAATCTCATTCTTAACAAGATTTGATTTCTGGTTAAAATATTTCCCAAACTTGGAGCAGGAAAATCTATTATCCTCGGTGTTAATTTTTTGTTGTGCAACAAAAGACAATTTGAGGGAAGAACCTTTTTCATATTCTGAACATGAAAATAGCTTCATTGTTGTAAGAGTATTTTGAGTTTTTACTCCCCATTTGTCAGTTTTATTTTTATTAATAGTCTTTGATGAATCAGACGATAGGACCTGTTTCAAAGGATCAAATGATAGATGTTTGCAGTGAAGGGATGATGGTATATCTGGTGTAATAGCATTCACTTCAGTTGTATCCTGTGTGACCTCAAGGTCATCTGATTTAAAATTTGAAGATGTCAGTTGTCCCTCTGATCTCATGGTACAGTCATCTGCCAAGAATAAACCCAATTATTATTTCTGAATAAAATATCCTTAAGTTATATATACACTGCTCAAAAAAATAAAGGGAACACTTAAACAACAGAATATAACTTCAAGTAAATCAAACTTCTGTGAAATCAAACTGTCCACTTAGGAAGCAACACTGATAGACAATCAATTCCACATGCTGTTGTGCAAATGGAATAGACAATAGATGGAAATTATTGGCAATTATCAGGACACACTCAATAAAGGAGTGGTTCTCCAGGTGGGGACCACAGACCACATCTCAGTACCAATGATTTCTGGCTGATGTTTTGGTCACTTTTGAATGTTGGTTGTGCTTTCACACTCGTGGTAGCATGAGACGGACTCACAGATGAAAGCAGGTTCACACTGAGCACATGTGACAGACATGACAGAGTCTGGAGACGCCGTGGAGAGCAATCTGCTGCCTGCAACATCCTTCAGCATGACCGGTTTGGCAGTGGGTCAGTAATGGTGTGGGGTGGCATTTCTTTGGTGGGCCACACAGCCCTCCATGTGCTCGCCAGAGGTAGCCTGACTGCTATTAGGTACCGAGATGAGATCCTCAGACCCCTTGTGAGACCATATGCTGGTGCGGTTGGCCCAACCATTCCCATTTAATTAAGGTGTATCCATATAAATGGCCCACCATGTATAGTTTTATTTACATATAAAATATCCATTAACATTGCATGTTATGTTACAAAATATATATTTTTATATGGTAAAAGCTATTTATTAACTATTTTGTATGGTTTCACTATATATTTATCAACACAGAAACACTTCACAATCTAATAGTAACTCTCAGACTAGGAACCCTTTTGGTTCTTTCTGCCTACCAAATATTGGAATAAAAAGCCACCAAATAATGTTCTGTAGCATAAAATGATACCAATAAAAACTTCCACTCATCCCCCAAATAACAAACCCCTACTCAGGTCCATCATCATTACATGGAAAAACAGGGTTTCCACATTATTGGTAGCTCAAGGGCTCTTGAAAAGCTGCATGGCCGTTCCAGCAAAGTCCGCTTTCACAAAGCCAAATGTCCTGCGCTCTTCTGAGCCTTGCAGTGTGCCCATACCACATTTAGCATCCATGTATTTGGCATTGCTGTAATGAGAAGACCCCACGTGACAATTTACGGTATGCGTGTCTCCCTGGAGCAAAATCTGGGCACTACGTGTTGGGCAATAAAATGGAGTATTTGCAATTTTCACTGTGCAACATCCACTGTGTGCTAATTTCCGGAAAGTCATATAGCAAATAGTTAGGCTCTAAATAAATAAGTTCCCCTCTGCAAACTAGCGAACTACCAACAACAAGCACAACAGACTGTATGGGATAAAAAATATATGATCTTTATTAGAAAATATTAAATATATAACAATACAAATATCATAGATTCAATAACAAATATTTAAACGTGATACAGAAGACAGAAAGCTCATGGCTAAACACCAACCCCACCTAATGTGGTCTAAAGCTGTCAAAGTTATAAGGTATGGTTACAAACGGTATATAGCATCACAGGCTACATGATATATAATATTTATTTGTATCATACCTATAATGCATGCCTAAATGCTCTCAGACATTGTCTCATGTTTTGCATAAAGTGCCGAGTACTACAGTTCATCAATTCATACATACAGTGGGTACGAAAAGTATTCAGACCCCTTTAAATTTTTCACTCTGTTTCATTGCAGCCATTTGGTAAATTCTAAAAAGTTCATTTTTTTCTCTCATTAACCCCTTAAGGACCCTGGGATTTTCCGTTTTTGCATTTTCGTTTTTAACCCTAGAACGCATACCTGGGGCCTCGCAGGCCCGCCCTGTTAATTGTTTTCTATTTTCTGCAAGATTACTTTAGTTAGAATTTTGAAACTCTAGGTATTCCTCAGGTATATAGTTGTTTGTCATTTTTGTTTGAGTTATTCCATGTTATTTGCATACGGGCCTAAAAGGCCCCAGGTATATGAAAATGTAGATTTTTATGGTCATGCGTTCTAGGGTTAAACGCTGTTAAATGCCGCTGTCAGAGATTGACAGCAGCATTTAACTGGTTAACAGCCACGGGTGGATCGCGATTCCACCCTCGGCTGTTGCGGGCACATATCAGTTGTATAAATCAGCTGACATGTGCCCGGTTCAGTGCGGGTACAGCGCCGGAGCCCTCACTGAACCGGGGGGTGATGGCCTGGGGCGTACTAATACGCCCCAGGCTTTAAAGGGGTTAAAGTACACTCTGCACCCCATCTTGACGGAAAAAAACAGAAATGTAGAAATTTTTGCAAATTTATTAAAAAAGAAAAACTGAAATATCACATGGTCATAAGTATTCAGATCCTTTGCTCAGTATTGAGGAGAAGCACCCTTTTGAGCTAGTACACCCATGAGTTTTCTTGGGAATGATGCAACAAGTTTTTCGCACCTGGATTTGGGGATCCTCTGCCATTCTTACTTGCACATCCTCTCCAGTTCCGTCAAGTTGGATGGTGAACGTTGGTGGACAGCCATTTTCAGGTCTCTCCAGAGATGCTCAATTGTGTTTAGGTCAGGGCTCTGGCTGGGCCAGTCAAGAATGGTCACAGAGTTGTTCTGAAGCCACTTCTTTGTTATTTTAGCTGTGTGCTTAGGTCATTGTCTTGTTGGAAGGTGAACCTTTGGCCAAGTCTGAGGTCCAGAGCATCTGGAAGAGGTTTTCATTCAGGATATCTCTGTACTGGGCCGCATTCATGTTTCTTTCAATTGCAACCAGTCGTCCTGCCCCAGCAGCTGAAAAACACCCCCATAGCATTATGCTGCCACCACCATGTTTCACTGTTGGGATTGTATTGGGCAGGTGATGAGCAGTGCCTGGTTTTCTCCACACATACCACTTAGAATTATCACCAAAAAGTTCTATCTTCGTCTCATCAGACCAGAGAATCTTATTTCTCATAGTCTGGGAGTCCTACATGTGTTTTTGAGCAAATTCTATGCGGGTTGTCATATGTCTTGCACTGAGGAGAGGCTCCCGTCGGGCCACTCTGCCATAAAGGCCCGACAGGTGGAGGGCTGCAGTGATAGTTGACTTTGTGGAACTTTCTCCCATCTCCCAACTGCATCTCTGGAGCTCAGCCACAGTGATATTGGGATTCTTCTTTACCTCTCTCATCAAGGCTCTTCTCCCATGATTGCTCAGTTTGGCTGGACGGCCAGGTCTAGGAAGATTTCTGGTGGTCTCAAACTTCTTCCATTTAAGGATTATGGAGGTCACTGTGCTCTTAGGAACCTTGAGTAATGCAGAAATTATTTTATAACCTTGGCCAGATCTGTGCCTTGCCACAATTCTGTCTCTGAGCTCCTTGGGCAGTTCCTTTGAGCTTATGATTCTCATTTGGTCTTACAAGCATTGTGAGCTGTGAGGTCTTATATAGATAGGTGTGTGCCTTTCCAAATCAAGTCCTATCAGTTTAATTAAACACAGCTGGACTCCAATGAATGAGTAGAACCATCTCAAGGAGGATCACAAGGAAATGGAGAGCATGTGACTTAAATATGAGTGTCTGACCAAAGGGTCTGAATACTTATGACCATGTGATATTTCAATTTTTCTTTTTTAATAAATTTGCAAAAGTTTCTACTTTTCTGTTTTTTATCAGTCAAGATGGGGTGCAGAGTGCACTTTAATAAGGAAAAAAAAAACTTTTTAGAATTTACCAAATAGCTGCAATGAAACAAACAGTGAAAAATTTAAAGGGGTCTGAATACTTTCCGTACCCACTGTATATTATAACCAAGGAGACCTATTGTCACAGACATACCTGTATTCATGATTGCAAAAATGCCCAGCAAAATACCAAGGTGGGTAAAGGGAATGCCAAGGGAATACCAAGGTGGGGGGAAGAAGCGTGTCTTTGGGTGTTCCCTTCCCCCACCTTGGTATTTGGCTGGGCATTTTTGCAATCATGAATATAGGTATGTCTGTGACAATATATGTCTCCTTGGTTATAATATATATCATGTAGCCTGTGATGCAATGTACCATTTTTAACCATACCTTATAACTTTGACAGCCTTAGACCACAATAGGTGGGGTTGGTGTTTAGCCATGAGCTTTCTGTCTTCTGTATTACGTTTAAATATTTGTTATTGAATCTATGATATTTGTATTGTTATATATTTAATATTTTCTAATAAAGATCATGTATTTTTTATCCCATACACTGTGTTATTTATGCTCACTGTTGGTCATTTCCGGAAAGTGCCTGTGCAGTCAAAATAGTCAGTAAACTATGGAGGAAGGGTATAATATCTAAAACTGAGTCACTTTATAGTGTCGTCTACTGCTTTGGGTTTCTGCCATTCAGTCACATTAGGACTTTTGCAAATGGTGCCAACAAACTATTCCGGCAAAATCTGCAATCCAAAAGCTAAATGGCACTTCTGACCTCTGCCGTATACCCAAACAATGCGCTCCATTTTTTTCTATTAACCTTTGTGAAAATGAAAAAATTGGGACTGCATGAACATTTTAGTGAAAAAATTTACTTTTTGGTTCCACTTTGTGTTACTTGCTCAATGTTGTTTTTGATACTATGAAGAGTGCAGTTTTCTAAAATATAGTCCCCTCAAAGTAATTTGGTACACCAAAAATAGGATTTGTGAATCTCATTGAACATATAACAACTTGCTGCTAAAATTGAAAACTATTTAACATACTTAAAAAAAAGATGTTTGAAAAATGCTGCGGATGTAAAGTAGAAATATGGTAAAGGCTATTTATTAACTATTTTGTATGGTTTTACTATATATTTTAAGGACATAAAAATGAATAAGTTTGAAAATGATGAATATTTGGAAATGTTTGGCATATTTCTGATATTTTTAGATATAAATGTAAAACATATAAGCCCATCTTTACCAGTAACATACCGAGCAATATGTCACAGAAAAAGACATTTTCAGAAAAACTGGGATCTGAAGAAATATTCCAAGGTTGTCACCATAACACCTATATGGGGCACATGTCAGATTTGAAAAACGAGGTCAGTTTAGAAAAACAAAAATTATTGAAACTCCTATAAGTCCTGACCAGAAAAGTAAAGAAAATATTCGTTTTCCCCAAATTCGCAATTCCGGAGTGATTGTGCAGTAGTTTTAATTCCTTTGGATCCAAAAAAAATCATGAAATTCATGACGTAGAGTCATTAAAGCCATCAACCACGCACAGCTTAACCCCTTAACACAGCTGAGCCCGCACTGAACCAGGCACATGTCAGCTGATTTCTGCAGCTGACGTGCCAGCAATAGCGGCGGGTGGAATCGCGATCCACCCGCAGCTGTTAACCAGTTAAATGCCGCTGTCAATCTCTGACAGTGGCATTTAACATCGCCTCACCGGAAGCATGCCATTAGCCCCGCCTTCCGTGATGCCGTCACATGATCCAGGTCACCGATGGGTTGGCATGACAAGCCAGGGTCGGCAGCAGACCCCTGTGGTTGTCATGTCCTGATTGCTATGAGCGCCGCCCAGTGGTCGGCGCTCATAGCAAGTGAGCATTTTTGCTGCATACAAGCGATCTGCTCTTCGCCTGTATGCAGCAGAGCAGATCTGACACTGTTGCTTCTAGTCTCCTAGGGAGACTATAGAAACATTCAAAAAGTGTAAAAAAAATCTTTTTAAAAATAAAAAAATATATAAAAGTTTAAATCACCCCCCTTTCACGCCATTCAAAATAATATTTTAAAAAACCCACATACACATATTTGGTATCAATATAAAAAAATAATTAATCCGATTAGTAAATGGCGTAACTAGAAAAAAGTTCTAAACACTAGATTACGTTTTTTTGGTCGTCGCAACATTGCAATAAAATGCAATAATGGGCGATCAAAACATCGGATCTACCCCAAAATGGTATCAATAAAAATGTCAGCTCGATGCGCAAAAAATAAGCCCTTCCCCGGTCTCAGATCCCAAAAAATGGAGACGCTATGGGTCTCGGAAAATGGCACCATTTTTTTTTTAGCAAACTTTGGATTTTTTCTTCACCACTTAAATAAAAAGAACCTATACATGTTTGGTGTCTATGAACTCGTAATGACCTGGAGAATAATAACGGCAGGTTAGTTTTAGCATTCAGTGAACGTGGTGAAGAAAGAAACTGTGGAATTGCATTTTTTTGCAATTTCACTGCACTTGGAAATTTTTTTCCCGTTTTCCAGTACACAGTATGGTAAAACCAGTGATGTCGTTAAAAAGTACAACTCGTCCCACAAAAAATAAGACATCACATGGCCATATTGACCAAAAAATAAAAAGGCTATGGCTCTGGGAAAAAGGGGAGCAAAAAATGAAAACACAAAAATGGAAAATCCCAAGGTCATTAAGGGGTTAAGGATATATCATGTGATAGGTCTGACTTTTTTTGTTTAAGTTATCGCATTCCTCTCTGAAGTTAGTCAGCTCTTTTTTTAAAATAAACTGAATAGTCAGGATAAAGGGAAACTCTGTTGTTGTAGAGAAATTCACACTTGGCCCTCAGTGCACATTTCATGCTGTCGATCATAAAAGAGAAGTTTAGCCACAAAGACTGGACCTGGTCTTGTAGGACCATATGAGCACATTCAGCAGCACAGAAGAGAAGGTAGATTCACCCTGTAAGATATCAGGATTCTAGGAAGGTAACAGCATCATTACCCTCCGCTTTCTCTTAGAGGCCTATTATACGGATAATATTTTTCCCCATGATTGTGGTTAGCACATTCTGTTGACTGGATTTGTAGTTGGGAGATCTGAGTAGCCAATAGTCAATGTCTTCTAATAAGCTGTAAGCTCTGGGATAAACAGGTCTCACTCCAACAGAAGAACTTCCAATGGCCAAAGTAACAAAGTAATTGGAACAGTTTTGGGTGGAGCAGCATGTAGTGGTCTAGTGGCAAAATGGTGAGGCCACGACTATGATATGGCAGTACAACATTACCGATAAAGTAGCCAATTAGCAAAGAAAATGAGGAGCATAGAAACCCCCAAAACCATACTAGAATAAATCAAATGTCCTCTTTACCATAAAATGCTAAATTATTTATTGAGATACATTCATTGTAAAACTAAAAACAGGTTTAAGTAACAACATTCAATTGAGTGGACAAATAGTGAATGAACAGGCTAGTGACATAATTTTGCATTTTAAGGTAAACTGGACATCTGATTTTTTCTACTGTATTTTTTCGGGTTTCTATGCTCTTTATGTTTTTTGTTTATTGGTTCAATCGTTTTGGGAGTTTCTCTCGTTTGGGACCATGGTATTTTCTTTAGTCCATGATTCAATGTATGTATGATTAAGTAGTCATAGTCAGTGACTGAGAAGAATCTGTGACTTCTCTGCATTTAGTGGTTACTACTAACCTGGGTAGTCATATGTAGGAATCTCCTCTTTACACCGCTCATCACCCCTCACATATGTCTCTGTAGTATTAATATAGGTCAGATCTTTACCCTGAAAAAAAATATTGTGAAAGTCACATCTATGATCAGCTCTAATCCTGCCACCTCCATAGTTCTCATTACACAAGTATAAAACATATAATACTGGTGGATAAAACAAGACTGAACACAAGACCTTCACAGCCGTCTACACATCATAGGAGAGATCTCATGACACCTTCTCTCCATCTACCTGATGATCCTGAGGAACATTGGGATTTTCTTGTTTACAGTCCTGTGGAAGAAGAGGACGGGGACATCTCTCTGGTGTTGTCCACTTACTGGATAGATCTGGAGGAAACACATACAGGGACTGAATTCATTCTTTACATACAGATAATTAGAGGCCATGTGTATTTAGTCCTGTTTATTACCTGGTGATGTGAGGGGCTGGGGAACCTCCATCGTGACGTCCTTGTACTGATCCTTGTGTTCTTCTAAATACTCCCACTCCTCCATGGAGAAATAGACGGCGATATCCTGACACCTTATAGGAACCTGACACATACAATGATACAGTCATCCCCCCGATCCCTTCATAGCATTACTGTATAATGTCCCAGCATTCCCAGCAGTGTCACCTCTCCAGTCAGCAACTCAATCATCTTGTAGGTGAGTTCTAGGATCTTCTGGTCATTGATCTCCTCATGTATCAGGGGGTGAGGTGGAGGCCTCGTGATTGGGCTCAGGGGTCTTTCCCATCCCTCAGACACAGGAGCCTGACAGCGCTCACTAGAGGTCTTCTTCACTACTGTATAATCCTGGTTATGGAGAGACACATTAATAAATCTCACTACAGACATTTCCAGAGTCCTCACCTCTCCAGTTCTGTCCACCTGTTATTCCCATAGATAAGAATGATGTAATGTGACGTCATCAGAATCTCTCACCTCTCCAGTAAGCCGGAAGAGGATCTCTAGCGTGAGGTGTAAAATCCTCTCTGCCATCTTATACCTTTCCCTATCCATCCTTGATGGGTAAATCTAGAAAATTATGATATATAGACGATCACCACTGAGAGGATCCAATATAGTAGGGACCTGAATGAGGAGAAGATAAACAGATGTAACGTCATAAAGAATTCCATGTAATAATATTAAAAGAGCAAACATATATGTATTCTCTGTTATCTCGTATACACTGAAACATAAGTAGAATTGCTGACTATGACATTTCCTCCACGCTTCCAAAAACTGGCTACCAACGTTTGTCAGGACTGACGTCTGGTGGGAGACCCAACCATTGGAGGCATGGCAGTAGTGAGGAATAGTTAATGTATTACTATGTTTAGTATTTCACAGCATTCTGTTTTCTTCTTTACATATACTAATACATCCTGTACATTTTAGGCCACAAACAACAAGCAGTTTCTTCCTCGGTGTCTGCAGCTGAATAAGTTGCTCATCGACTTATCTTCTATAACACTAATTCTTGTCTCATTCACTGACACTGGAATCAGCATTAGCAATACCGCAGGAGATATTTCTCAGTCATTTGGGTAAAATCATAGAGGGCGATGAGGGTAAAGCAAACCTACTCAATAGCTTCTTCTCCACTGTTTTCACAAAAGAAAACAATTTATCGGAGGAAATGCAAAGTGATAAAGTAAACCCTCCGCTAAATATCACCCACCTAACCCAGGAGGAAGTTCAGAAACACCTAAATAATATTAAAATAGACAAGTCACCAGGCCCAGATGGCATACACCCCCGGGTACTAAAAGAATTAAGTAATGTGATAGACAGGCCGCTGTATCTTATATTCAAGCACTCTTTATGGACAGGGACTGCCCCACTAGACTGGCGCCAAGCAAATGTGGTACCAATATTCAAAAAGGGGTCTAAAAGTGACCCTGGGAACTATAGACCAGTCAGCTTAACGTCTGTTGTGGGTAAATTGTTTGAAGGATTTCTTAGAGATGCTATTGTAGAATATCTTAATGATAATAACTGTCTAACTCCATATCAACATGGATTCATGAGAGATCGCTCCTGCCAAACAAACCTGATTGCCTTCTACGAGGAGGTGAGCTCACAGCTGGACCGGGGAGAGTCAGTGGATGTTGTATACCTTGACTTCTCCAAAGCGTTTGATACCGTGCCACACAAAAGGTTGGTATATAAAATGAGAATGCTTGGTCTGGGGGATAATGTGTGCAAGTGGGTAAATAGCTGGCTGAGTGATAGAAAGCAGAGGGTGGTTATCAATGGAGTAAGCTCAGGGTGTGTCAGGGTTACTAGCGGGGTGCCTCAAGGGTCTGTCTTGGGCCCTATATTATTTAATATATTTATTAATGATCTAGTGGAAGGGTTGCATAGTAAAATAGCAATATTTGCAGATGATACTAAACTTTGTAAAGTAGTTAATACAGATGAGGATAGGGCACAGCTACAGGAGGATTTAGATAAATTGGGGAGTTGGGCCAAAAAATGGCAAATGGGGTTCAATGCCGATAAATGTAAGGTCATGCACATGGGAAAGAAAAACAGCAGTCACCCATACATATTAAATGGGAAAACGTTGGGGAAATCTGACATGGAGAAGGACCTGGGCGTCTTGGTTAATAGCAAATTAAATTGGAGTGCCCAGTGTCAGGCAGCAGCTGCGAAGGCAAATAGAGTCATGGCATGCATCAGAAGAGGAATAGGGGCATATGATGAGAACATTGTTCTTCCTCTGTATAAAGCGCTGGTAAGGCCGCACTTAGAATATTGTGCACAGTTCTGGGCTCCGGTGCTCAGGAAAGACATATTGGAGCTAGAGAAGGTACAAAGGAGGGCGACTAAGGTAATAAAGGGAATGGAGGGACTAGAATACCCAGAGAGGTTGTCAAAATTAGGCCTATTTACGTTGGAAAAGAGAAGGCTTAGGGGAGACCTCATAAACATGTATAAATACATCAGGGGGCAGTACAGAGATCTCTCCCATGACCTGTTTATACCAAGGATGGTGACTAAGACGAGGGGGCACACTATGCGTCTGGAGGAAAGGAGGTTCCTGCACCAGCACAGAAGGGGATTCTTTACGGTCAGAGCCGTGAGACTCTGGAACTCTCTGGGAGAGGAAGTGGTGATGTCCAACTCACTTAATGAGTTCAAGAGAGGCCTGGACGCCTTTCTTGAGAACAATAAAATTACATCTTATGCTTAGTGATAGTTAATTAATCCAGATTGGTGTCGGGAAGTGAATTTTTTCCTCAATGATGTCAATTGGCCTATACCGCATGTTTTTTTTTTTGTTTGTTTTGTTTTTTTTTGCGTTCCCCTGGATCAACGCTGCGGAATAGCTGCAGTGCACAAGAAATAGGCTAAACTGGATGGACGCTTGTCTTTTTTCAGCCTTATAAACTATATGTAACTATATGTAACTATATGTAATGAATAACTACTTTATGATGAGGACGACAACTTCATTTTTTACTACAGCTCTTTTAAACATACAGTTAGGTCCATATATATTTGGACAGAGACAACATTTTTCTAATTTTGGTTCTAGATATTACCATAATGAATTTTAAACAAAACAACTCAGATGCAGTTGAAGTTCAGACTTTCAGCTTTCATTTGAGGGTATCTACATTAAAATTGGATGAAGGGTTTAGGAGTTTCAGCTCCTTAACATGTGCCACCCTGTTTTTAAAGGGACCAAAAGTAATTGGACAGATTAAATAATTGTAAATAAAATGTTCATTTCTAGTACTTGGTTGAAAACCCTTTGTTGGCAATGACTGCCTGAAGTCTTGAACTCATGGACATCACCAGACGCTGTGTTTCCTCCTTTTTGATGCTCTGCCAGGCCTTCACTGCGGTGGTTTTCAGTTGCTGTTTGTTTGTGGGCCTTTCTGTCTGAAGTTTAGTCTTTAACAAGTGAAATGCATGCTCAGTTGGGTTGAGATCAGGTGACTGACTTGGCCATTCAAGAGTATTCCATTCCTTTGCTTTAATAAACTCCTGGGTTGCTTTGGCTTTATGTTTTGGGTCATTGTCCATCTGTAGTATGAAACGACGACCAATCAGTTTGGCTGCATTTGGCTGGATCTGAGCACACAGTATGGTCTGAATACATCAGAATTAATTTGGCTGCTTCTGTCCTGTGTCACATCATCAATAAATACTAGTGACCCAATGCCACTGGCAGCCATGCATGCCCAAGCCATCACACTGCCTCCGCCATGTTTTACAGATGATGTGGTATGCTTTGGATCATGAGATGTACCACGCCTTCGCCATACTTTTCTCTTTCCATCATTCTGGTAGAGGTTGATCTTGGTTTCATCTGTCCAAAGAATGTTCTTCCAGAACTGTGCTGGCTTTTTTAGATGTTTTTTAGCAAAGTCCAGTCTAGCCTTTTTATTCTTGATGCTTATGAGTGACTTGCACCATGCAGTGAACCCTCTGTATTTACTTTCATGCAGTCTTCTCCTTATGGTAGATTTGGATATTGATACGCCTACCTCCTGGAGAGTGTTGTTCACTTGGTTGGCTGTTGTGAAGGGGTTACTCTTCACCATGGAGATTATTCTGCAATCATCCACCACTGTTGTCTTCCGTGGGCGCCCAGGTCTTTTTGCATTGATGAGTTCACCAGTGCTTTCTTTCTCAGGATGTACCAAACTGTAGATTTTGCCACTCCTAATATTGTAGCAATTTCTCGGATGGGTTTTTTCTGTTTTTGCAGCTTAAGGATGGCTTGTTTCACCTGCATGGAGAGCTCCTTTGACCACATGTTTACTTCACACCAAAACCTTCCAAATGCAAGCACCACACCTCAAATCAACTCCAGGCCTTTTATCTGCTTAATTGAGAATGACATAACGAAGGGATTGCCCACACCTGTCCATGAAATAGCCTTGGAGTCAATTGTCCAATTACTTTTGGTCCCTTTAAAAACAGGGTGGCACATGTTAAGTAGCTGAAACTCATAAACCCTTCATCCAATTTTAATGTGGATACCCTCAAATGAAAGCTGAAAGTCTGAACTTCAACTGCATCTGAATTGTTTTGTTTAAAATTCAGTGTGGTAATGTCTAGAAGCAAAATTAGAAAAATGTTGTCTCTGTCCAAATATATATGGACCTAACTGTATTTAAATCACCACCAGCCGCCTCTATGAATGTTTCCCGTCTTCCATGGGCTGTAATCTTCTATCACATTAGATCTCATGTCTGATTCACATACAGAAGTTTGAGTCATTTTTCAAACCTTGTTTGCAAAAACACCACAGACAAGAATTATTTGATGCCAAAGTCTCCATGTACAATGTTTGGTTATGTTTTTTTTTACTCTGGATGTTATGTTTTTGTCTGGTATTTTCCCTTTACAATTTCATATATAACATGAAAAACGTTAGAAAAAAAAGCAGATGTTAAAATGTTTCAAAATAAAATTGGCGCCAACTACACTTGAAAAATACCATACAAAAAGTATGATACACATGGTGCTGCTTTTTACCAAATGTTAAATAATAATAATGTTTATTTTTATGTAGCGCCAACATATTTCGCAGCGCTTTACATACGTTATCATTGCTGTCCCCATTGGGGCTCACAATCTAAACTGTCTTTGGAATGTGGGAGGAAACTGGAGAACCCGGAGGAAACCCACGCAAACACGGGGAGATCATACAAACTCCTTGCAGATGTTGTCCTTGGTGGGATTTGAACCCAGGACCACAGTGCTGCAAGGCAGCAGTGCTATCACTGAGCCACCGTGCTGCCCTATTAACATTTGTTTTAAAAAAAATTCACCCTTTTGTGCATTAAAATGTCATGGGCGCGGCAGCAACAATAATCACGGCAGTTTAATTACTTACCTCTGACACCTCAGGCTCTGACAATAAAAAACACTTTTTAGAATGCAATTTTCATAACTCCCTTGCGAAACAAGTGTCCTCTTGCTATAAATTCATGGTCCGTTTGAAAGCCCATCTCTTGAAGAAATTCAGGTAAGATTTTTGTGGTAGAAATGTCAACACAATTCCTAACTAATGTGAGTCGGCTTCTGTCTCCAGACTCTGGTTGGCCAAGATAACGAAGGTGCCATGGTGATCCTGGATGGACAAGTGGGCAACTGGCACAAAGTACAAAGGGGCTAGTTTGCTGGCCTTTTAGCAAATATACACTTTCATGATCCACAAATGTCTCTGGTTCCATGTTGTCACATAATCCACATAAGCGTTGAAGGAGGCTGTCTAGTCCTTGGTCTAGTATACTGCCTTGTAACAGATACTCCATCATATTGATGGTTCCTCCTGATACAGGCATGGTGGTCACTGGGGGAGCCTCCATTACTGCAGCCAACTCTTACCGGCAACACAATCAGAAGCCTTCAGAACTACAACACCCACAAAGCAACGGACATCTCGATCACTGACTCAATTTGTGGGTTTTGTAGGTGTTGTAGTTCTGAATGAGAGATTTGGAGCCTGGGTCAACCACCATTTCAGGATTTACCAGAATATATTAGGGACACAAAAATAATAATGGTCTGTAGTAATATGCATTGCTTAGAAGGTGATAAATGGCTAAGCTGTGATGTTATAGGATTGTATCCATCCATTCATTCCTCACATACAGTAACTGAATGTCTGATATACCAACTAAATACATTAAGTACATATACAAACACACTCAAATCACTTTTAGGCAGTGACTTTTATTACATAATTATTTCACATTTGAGAATTCATTTTTTTGTACAATTAATAATTAATTTAGTGATGGCCAGATGGAAGGAACTCTTCCTATATAGTAGTCATAATCCCTTAGCCATCCACATCAAGTGGTGTGGTCGATTTATAGACAACCTACAATCAGTGTGGGATGGCTCAGCAGAAGAGGCTATTTTTATTTTGGGGAATACATTAATAATAATTCTTTCATTCTAAGATTTACAAGTTTATTTATCTGACACGAGCATTAACTACCTAAACATCACATGAATAGGAGACGCCGATACATGAGACGGAAATACACTCCCTTACAGAAAACCAACAGCTTGTAACTCTATAACTCTAAAAAGAAATTTCCTTAGGTGAATTAATTAGAACTAAAAAAAATGCTCAATTACTAATACAAATGACAATGGAATTAATTAATAATAGACTGGCTATACACCAGGACTGAGGAGTCTGTAAGCCAAACCTCCAACTGACTGCAACTCCACGACTCCGACACCACAGCCCTGCCTCACTACTGAGCATGTACATAAAGTGCAGCACAGATTCATCTCAACTAAAAGCCGAGATCCTTAGATCAGGAACAGAGCAGACATTTATAGGACATTTCATAACTTTCCCAAATTCTTATGAAAAAGTCGTAAGTTACTTACCGGTAACGGGATTTTTCGGAGACCATGACAGCACCACGAGAGAGGGGATCCGCCCACCAAGGACAGGAAACCTACAGGCTTAAAAGGGGGCTTCCCTCCCTCTCGCCTCAGTTTGGATTACAGAGCATTGAGAGGACCGCCAGGTTAGTAGACATAGCAAAACAATCATAAAAATAATATTTTTATACAACACCACTAAGTGAGAAAAGTTTGTAATTAATAGATGAGGAGTGCTCCCATAAGGTGAAGGGTGGGAATATAAGGGTGCTGTCATGGTCTCCGAAAAATCCCGTTACCGGTAAGTAACTTATGACTTTATCGGTCAACCATGACAGCACCACGAGAGAATTGCAGAGATGAAAAAAAGTCTAGGGAGGGACCACCGCCTGGAGCACCCTTCTCCCAAATGTGAGGTCAGATGAAACACCCAAATCCAGTCTACAGTGCCTATAGAAGGTAGATTGAGAAGACCAGGTAGCTGCCTTACATAAGTCTTCCATCGAGACACCAGACTTCTCCGCCCATGAGGTTGTCACCGCCCGGGTAGAGTGAGCCTTCAACCCCTGTGGCGCTTCCTCACCGCTGGAAACATAGGCTAGAGTAATAGCCTCCCTGATCCACCTAGCTATGGTGGATTTAGTAACCTTAAGCCCCTTTCTAACCCCTTGGTAGGAGATGAACAAGGAACTATCTTTCCTGAAAGCCTGGGTGACCGAAAGGTACCTAATCACACACCTCCTTACATCTAAAGTATGGAACTCAGCCTCTTTTTGGTTACTTGGATTCGGACAGAATGAGGGTAGTATTATTTCTTGGAGTCTATGGAAACGGGAAGCTACTTTGGGGAGGTATGCTGAGTCCGTTCTAAGAATTATCCTATCATCCAGGATCTGAGTGAAAGGTGGGGCTGAAGACAGAGCCTGAATATTACCAACCCTTCTAGCTGATGTTAGGGCTATTAGAAGCGCTGTTTTAAGGGAGATAGACTTAAGGGATGCTGAATCTATCGGCTCAAAGGGTGAACCAGTTAATGCATTCAGCACTAAATTTAGATCCCAGGGTACTTAATTGCTTTTGATAACTGGCCTGGATCTAAACACAGCTTTGATGAAGGAAGAAACCCAATAATTTCCTGCCAAGTCATAGTTATATAGGGCACCTAACGCAGAGACTTGGACTTTAAGGGTGCTTGTTGCCAACCCCAACTCGAGGCCCTTCTGTAAAAATTCTAATATTTTACCAATTGGTGCCCCCTCACCAACTATAGAACCAGAGAAAGATAAAAATTTCTTCCAAATTCTAGCGTAAATCCTGGTAGTGACCGGTTTTCTACTACGCATTAGTGTAGTCACTAGACCTCGGGAGAATCCTTTGCGTTCTAACAGGAACCTCTCAAATTCCACACCGTCAAGTGGAGGCTGGGAGCTTGAGGATGGACTATTGGACCCTGGCTGAGGAGATCCCGAATTTCGGGTAGGACCCAAGGATCGGAGATGGACATGTTCCTCAGGCATGAGAACCAGGTTCTCTTGGGCCAAAAGGGGGCGATCAGGAGGACCCTCGCCTTGTCCGCTCTGATTTTTCTTAGAACCATGGGAAGGAGATTCAATGGTGGGAAGGCGTAGGCCAGACTGAAATTCCAAGTTATTTGGAGAGCGTCTAATGCCAGGGGGTTTTCTCTGGGATTTAGGGAGCAAAAGAGCTTTGTCTTTCGATTTAACCTTGTGACAAAGAGATCTACCACCGGAAGACCCCATTTTCGGACTATTTGGGAAAAGATATCCTGCTTTAGTTCCCATTCGCCCTGCCTGAGAGAAAAACGGCTTAAGAAGTCTGCTTTTACATTTTCTTTTCCTTTGATGTAGAGGGCCGTTAAGGAAAGGAGATGACATTCCGAAATCTGAAAAAGATGATCCGCCACTTTCATTAGTGATCCAGCATGAGTACCCCCCTGATGGTTCACGTAAGCCACCGTTATCCTATTATCTGAAAGGATTTTAACGTTCTTATTATGAAGGAAAGGCAAGAAATGAATTTTCGCCTTATCAACTGCTAGCAGTTCCTTAGTATTAAAGGAAAGACTTTTCCCAGCGTCTAACCAGGACCCCTGGGCAACCATATCCCCCAGATGAGCCCCCCGTCCATGGAAGCTTGCGTCAGTTGTAATTATTCTAGTGACTTTAAACATATCCTGCTACATGTTCACAGACTTGCCAGTGGAAAAGCCAAACTTCACATGCCAGAAATGCAAGCTTGTGTCCCTGTTGGAGGAAAAGTTGCGAAATCTAGAAGAGAGGTTAACTACCTTGAAAATCATTAAGGAAGGTGAAGAGTTCTTAGACAGAGCAGAATTATCTCTTCATGATTCAGAAAGAGAAGAAATTCGAACTGCACCTGAGGAAACAGAGGAATGGAAGCATGTGACCCACAGAAGCTGGAGGATCGAGAGGCAGTCAGCACCCATACTGCTCAGGAACCAGTACCAGGCTCTCACGCAGGAGAACCATGAAGAAATACAGCAAAATAAGACTTTGCCAGCAATGAATAACCTTGTAAGCCCTCAGAATCCTCCTGGATGGAGAAAGAAGAATGTTGTGAAGAAAAAACGGAGAGTGGTGGTCATGGGGGATTCCCTGTTGAGAGGAACAGAGGCCGCTATCTGCAGGCCAGACATAACCTCAAGAGAAATGTGCTGTCTTCCAGGAGCAAAAATTAAAGATGTGTCTGACAGGATATCAAGACTCTTCAGACCTACAGATCACTACCCATTCCTGCTAATACATGTGGGGACAAATGACACCGCAAGAAAGGACCTGGAAACCATCTACAGAGACTTTGAAGACTTAGGCAAGAAAGTGAAAGAATTGGGAGCGCAGGTGGTCTTCTCATCCATCCTCCCAGTGGATGACCATGGAACAATGAGGTGGAATAAGATTCTACAGGTGAACAACTGGCTACGTCGATGGTGCCGTCAACAAGGATTTGGATTTCTGGATCACGGAATGAATTACCTATACGATGGACTACTTGCTAGAGATGGGGTGCACCTTACGAAGACTGGAAAACATGTATTTGGAAGTCGCCTTGCTACACTCATCAGGAGAGCTTTAACCTAGAACAATGTGGGAAGGGAAGCAAAAGGCCAGAAAAAGCCATACAGCTGACAAATACTATTGAGATCTCTGCTACTGGAAGTGGAAAGGAAGAACAAAGACAAAACAATTTAAATAATAAAAATATGGGAGGAAGAGAAACCAATCACAAACTAAAATGTTTTTATACAAATGCACAAAGCATGGGCAACAAACAAGGAGAATTGGAACTACTAATGCAGGAAAAGGAATATGATGTCATTGGAATCACTGAAACTTGGTGGGACGATACACATGATTGGAATAAAAGGCTAAAAGGATACAACTTATTTGCAAGAAACAGACTTGATAAACGAGGAGGAGGTGTCGCATTGTATGTTAGAAAAGCGTATATCTGCACAGAGATTGAAGCTTCAGAGACTGGGAGTTCTGTGGAAACTGTTTGGGTAAGAATACAAGGAGAGAACAACGGAAAGGACACCATTGTAGGAATTTACTACAGGCCACCTGGGCAAGCTGAAGATATGGATGAACTCTTTATGCATCAAATGACCAAGTTCTCCAAAAAATATGACGTAGTGGTCATGGGAGATTTCAACTATCCAGACATTTGTTGGGAATCTCTCTCAAGTAAAACTAACAGGTCAAGCAAATTCTTATCCTCTCTTGCTGACAACTTTATCTTCCAAAAGGTAGGGGAGAAAACAAGGGGATCTGCTACTTTGGATCTAATCCTTATAAACAGGGAGGAAATGGTTGAGGAGGTAAAGGTGGCTGGGACCCTAGGAGGCAGCGATCATGCTATTATAGAATTTTGGATAACTAGAGGAGGAAGACATGTGAAGACTCAAACTTCAAGGTTAGATTTTAGAAAGGCAGATTTTAAGAGACTCAGAAAGAGAATAGGAGGGATCCAATGGCTGGATGTCCTTAAGGACAAAAATGTCCAGGAAGGATGGGAAATTTTTAAAAATGAGATTCTCAAAGCACAATCGTTAACAATCCCGAAAAGTAGGAAGAATGGGAAGCATTTAAGGAAACCAGGATGGATGAACACAGAACTTAAACACATGCTAAAAAGAAAGAAAGAAATGTTTATTAAATGGAAAGAGGGAGGCATATCTAAAGAAGATTATAATGCAGTCTGCAGATCCTGTAGGGCACGTATCAGGTTAGCTAAAGCTGACAATGAATTAAGGCTTGCAAGAGATGTCAAAAGCAATAAAAAAGGATTTTGGGGGTATGTCAAAAGTAAAAGAAAAGTCAAAGATGCTATAGGATTTTTACAGGATGAAAATGGAGAAATGGTAAGAGAGGATGTTGAGAAGGCCAAACTTTTTAATTCCTATTTTGCATCTGTTTTCTCTCAGAAAGAAAATGTAACATCAACTGATCTTCACTGTCCTTTTAAAGGAATAGAAGAATTCAAGTTATCTGTAAACAGAAAGATTGTGAGGGAATATTTAGCTAACATAAATGAGTTCAAGTCTCCAGGTCCAGATGAATTACACCCCAGAGTACTGAAGGAGATCGTAGAAGAAATTTTAGAACCACTCTCCATAATCTTTGAAAATTCTTGGAGAACAGGAGAAGTCCCAGAAGACTGGAGAAGAGCAAATGTTGTTCCTATCTTCAAAAAGGGGAAGAAGGTGGACCCAGGGAACTATAGGCCGGTGAGTCTGACTTCTATACCAGGAAAGATCTTTGAACAAATTATTAAACAACATGTATGTAAGTACCTGGATAAGAATGAAGTGATTAACCAGAGTCAGCATGGGTTTGTAACTAACAAGTCATGTCAGACTAACTTAATTTCCTTCTATGACAGAATCACTGACTGGGTGGATCAGGGAAATGCTGTAGATATAGTATATCTTGACTTCAGCAAAGCATTTGACAAAGTACCTCACACCATCCTTATTGAAAAAATGACCAAGTATGCAATGGACCAGGCAACTGTTAGGTGGATTCATAACTGGCTTAGTGATCGGACTCAAAGGGTGGTTGTAAATGGCTTCACATCCAGCTGGATGAATGTCTCAAGTGGGGTACCACAGGGCTCCGTCCTGGGACCTGTATTGTTCAACATCTTTATCAATGATTTAGATGAAGGAATTGAGGGTAAACTGATTAAATTTGCTGATGACACAAAGCTAGGAGGGATAGCTAATACTAGAGAAGAGAGAGAGAGGATTCAAAAAGACCTAAATAAACTGGAGCAGTGGGCAGCAACCAACAGAATGATTTTTAACAGGGAAAAATGCAAAGTACTACATCTGGGCAATAAAAATAAAAAAAGCATATACAGAATGGGAGGAATAGAGCTAAGCAACAGTACATGTGAAAAAGACTTAGGTATACTAATAGATCATAGACTGAACATGAGACAACAGAGTGATGCAGCAGCAAAAAAGGCAAATACAATTCTGGGATGTATTAACAGAAGCATACAGTCTAGATCACGTGAAGTCATTATTGGTCTTTACTCCTCTTTGGTCAGACCTCATCTGGAATACTGTGTACAGTTTTGGGCACCACATTTTAAAAAAGACATAGACAAACTGGAGCAAGTTCAGAGAAGAGCGACCAGAATGGTGACTGGTCTGCAAACCATGTCCTATGAGGAACGGTTGCAGGATTTGGGAATGTTTAGCTTGCAAAAAAGAAGACTGAGAGGAGACTTAATAGCTGTCTACAAATATGTCAAGGGCTGTCACATTGTAGAAGGATCATCTTTATTCTCATTTGCACAAGGAAAGACTAGAAGCAATGGGATGAAACTAAATGGGAGGAGACACAGATTAGATATTAGAAAAAACTTTTTGACAGTTAGGGTGATTAATGAGTGGAACAGGCTGCCACGAGAGGTGGTGAGTTCCCCTTCAATGGACGTCTTCAAACAGAGGCTGGACAGACATCTGTCTGAGATGATTTAGTGAATCCTGCTTTGAGCAGGGGGTTGGATCAGATGACCCAGGAGGTCCCCTCCAACTCTACCATTCTATGATTCTATGACCCAGGGAACTCCTCGAGACAGGTTTGCCATGTTCACCCACCATTGCAAGGACTCAACAGATCGGGGAGACAAGGACATCCGTCCTTCTAAGTGCCCATTTAATACAACCTCGTTGTACAGAACGTCCCATTGTAAAACCCTGGAGTAGTATTGTGCCCACATAACCACAGGAAGGCAAGATGACAGGGTACCCAACAAGGACATCGCAGCTCTAAGGGACATGACTGGGTTTGATAATGCTCTCTACCAGAATTTTAACCTTTTTTTTTTTGGCTTCCGGGAGGAAACATATTTGAAGGTCTGAATACAGCATGATACCCGAGAACTATTGCATTTTTGAAGGCACTACGCTGGACTTCTATAGATTTAGGATCCAACCCAGACTTTCCAAGATGGAGTATACCAAATTAAGGTGATTTTCACATTGGGAGGCTGAGTCTCCAACTATCAAAAAATCATCCAGGTAAGGGATAATCAAAATATCATGTTCCCTAACATGAGCCATAACTTCCGCTATAACCTTAGTAAATACCCTGGGGGTTATGGCCAGACTGAACGGTAAGGCTCTAAACTGGAAATGTTTAATTTCGTCATCTATGATCAAGGCCACCCTAAGGTATTTCTGGAAGTCCATATGTATAGGTTCATGGTAATAGGCATCTTTTAGGTCTAACACTGCCATGTAACAACCTGAAAAAAGTAACTTTATTGTAGATTTGATGGATTCCATCTTAAAGGTGGGAACTAACAAAAATTTATTAAGGGCTTTAAGGTTAATGATGCACCTAAAAGACCCATCAGGCTTAGCAATCAAAAAGAGAGGTGAGTAGAATCCTAGTCCCCTTTCTGCTGTCGGGACTTCTACTAGGACCGCTTTATGGACCAAGTTCAGGACTTCCACTTGTAGGGCCCTTTGCTCAAGTGCTGAGGAACGGTTTGGGGTCAAGATGAATCTCCCACGAGGAATCTGCCGAAACTCGAATCTCAGACCGAAACCTACCAGACCAAGGATCCAGTTACTAGAAGAAATTTTTGTCCAGGCAGGTAAGAAGCCCAACAGTCTCCCCCCTACCTGGGCTGCGAGTCATTGACTCGGTTTCCGGGGGCCTTGGTTAGAAGAAGAAGAGCCGAACAGGAGCCCTTTACCTTTCGGTCTGCGGTCTTCCCATTTCTCCTGACCCTTCTGGTGTCTTTTCCATAGAAACCTTCTCCTATGGAAAGGACGTTTATACGTGGGGATAGACAAGCTAGGGAAACCTTTCTTTTTGTCACTCGCTTTATCCAGAAGCTCATCCAGGACCGGCCCAAAAAGATGCTCTCCTTCACAAGGAATAGTGCAGAGTCTCGTTCTTGCTTGAATATCCCCCGGCCAACATTTCAGCCACAAGGCTCTACGGGCTGAGTTGAACATAGCGGCTGACCTCGCTGCCAATCTGACCGAATCCGCAGAGGCGTCTGCCAGGAAAGCCGCTGCCCCCTGTAGAAGAGACATATCCGCCAAAATCTCCTTCCTGGGGGTGTTATTTTTTAGATAGGATTCAAGTTGGTCCAGCCATATCATTAGGGACCTGGTGGTACAAGTAGCGGCCAAAGCGGGTTTTAAGGCCCCTGCAGATGCTTCCCAGTTCCCCTTGAGTAAAGTGTCAGCCTTTCTATCCAAGGGGTCCTTAAGAGCCCCCATATCGTCAAAGGGGAGAGAGGAACATTTAGATGCCTTAGCAATAGCCACATCTATTCTGGGGGCTTTCTACCAGGAGCAAGAAGCTGATTCTTCAAAGGGGTATTTTCTTTTGAAGAACGGAGGCAGAGTACCTTTTCTCTCTGGCTTTTTACATTCACTATGAATCAAGTCCTGAATTTTTTCGCTAAAGGGAAAGCTTCATCTCTTTCTTTGTCCCAGCCCCCTGAACATAACATCCTGGACTGATTTTTCCAGTCTGGCATCTGTAATACCCATGGTCGACCGAACCATCTTAATTAAACCATCGACTTCGCTAAGGGGAAAACAATTCTGACCCACACCACTATCTGAGGAAGTGGATGAGGAAGAGGCTGCGTCGTCCGAGTCCGACTCATAAGCTGAGGACAGGGGGTCATCCGGGACTAGGGAGACTTCACAGTCTGTGTCCACCTTTCCTTTAGTTTTTTTGGAGAGGATTTTATTAATTTCGGATTTGACCAAGGTTTTTAATCCCAATGTTAGACTAGGGGCCTCCTCTGCCAGCGCTTGATTTATACAAGACTGACATAACTTTTTAGGGTATGAGTCAGGAAGGACAGAGTTACATAATGCACACTGAATATGCTTGGCCTTGGAGGTACACTTCTTCCCCTATTAAAATTAGAAGGGGAGAAGGGACACTTCATTACTTAAGTGTACTTTCTCGAAGATCACTTACCCAGGTGGCTCAAAAAAAAGGCTGGTACCGATTTGGAGGAAGGACCCTTCTCAGCCGGGGGATCGTCCATGGAGGCTGCAGATTCGTCCATCCTGCTGGAGCCTTGATGGCTGGACCTAGACGCCGAACCTCGCTTTCCTGAGGACCGGGCATTACCAGAACCACGCGGGCGATGCACTTTTTGGAGCTCCCCAAACAGCCGCTGAGATGGTGGAGATGGCGGCTGCTCAACTTGCTGCTGCTGTTCACTATCAGACTCCATGGTAGGGAGAATGAAGCTGGGAAGCCCTGAACCGTGGTGCCTGGCCAGTTAAATAGGCCTTGATCCACCCCTCCACACCAGATCTAATCAACAATCCTCTTTTTTTTTTTCTCTTTCTCTCCTCAGGGACGCCTACACCGCGGTTAACACCGCACTCACATACTGATACCGGTAACCTTCCCAGGTAAGCCCCGCTCACAGCGATGTCCCGCTACCTCGGAACGGGGCGCAATCCTCCCATGGCCCGCTCTGGGTCGGGGAGGAGGGTCGCAGATACCTCGGACCCGGAACACCGACCTCCGCCGGGTGTCGATGAGGACAACCCCCTCACGCAACCCGCATCTCCAGGGGGATGGTGGGCTTGTTACCCCAGATAGGGGCGCAGTCCCACTGCACTCCGGATCCCAACCATGGCAGACACTTCCATAGTAGGCGCAACTGGCTGCAGCAGATAAAGGGGCTGCCATCCCAGACAGGGGCGCAGCTCCCCTGCATATCCGGTGCAAAGAAATGCTGTGCCTTTCTCAGATAGGGGTGCACTCGCATTGGCAGAGCGCTGTAGCTGCAGATCCCAGATAGGGGCGCTGCTCGACAGCCGTCGCCATCCAGATCTTCCACGAGCCTGCAATAGGTTCCCTCCATCAAGGACAGGAAACCAAACTGAGGCGAGAGGGAGGGCCGCCCCCTTTTAAGCCTGTAGGTTTCCTGTCCTTGGTGGGCGGATCCCCTCTCTCGTTGTGCTGTCATGGTCGACCGATAAAATTTACTCCATACTGCACTGAACTACTGAACCCAATTTATTATATATTTTAGGAGTCGGTTCATTTTATACCGACTCCACCAAAATGGGCACAGACTCCTACTCCACAGCCCTGCTATACACATTAGCCTTATGTCGGACGAACCTGCCAATATCGACTGGTTCGGCTGCCAGCCTTGTGTGTATGGGGATGGCGGCTGACTGATGGTATGGAGAGATGTTGATCTCACGTGTCCGATTGTGGACTGCCAATCACATTGCTCACTGAGACATAAGTTACCAGCCGACGTGTCGGTCAGCAGTTTTCACATAGAGAACACAAGAGAGCTCGGCTGAATGAGCACTCCTGTGTTCACGGGAGTCTGATGAGATGGCTGTTGTCAGAACGATCTGTCGATCAACATCCATCTGATGGCCATCTAATGTGTATGGCCAGCTTTAGAGAACGTGGATATGCTAATTATTAAGAGCAAACAAAAAAGTAATAATGAACAGACAAGTACTATATGATGAAAACAGACATAACACTAAAAAAGATCAATGTGGAACCTTAACAACTAATTAAAGCTTAGCATACAATGCAATAATATCTATTATAAAAAAAAAATAGCTAAGCATGTTGTACCAGGATCCTGGTCTGAACAAGATCTTGCAACATGATGTCAGATTTGTATCTAGCAGAGCTCCTACCATTGTTGACATTCTTTGTCCGAGTATGTTTTCCTGTATACAAAATCATACATAGAGAACTATCTATGGTCAGACTATCTGCAAAACATGTGGTTTTGTGACCTGACAGACACTTTTCAATCTTACCAAAATGACAAATATATATCTCTGGCTCTATACTATGTGTGGAGGGGATGAAGGCACTGTGGGATCATTACACTTTGTGGGGGAATGGCTGTACTGTGGGAACATTATACTGTATATGGGGGAATGGTGGTACTGGGGGAACATTATACTGTGTGTGGGGTGATGCCAGTACTGAGGGAACATTATACTATGTGTAAGGGTGTTATAGCAGAAGATGAGGTCCCCCAAGTTCAAAGACCCCATCTATGCTATATAAGTCTGACGGTTACCTTAGGTCAAAAACAACAACTAAATGTTCCTTCCTTGTATCAATAGAAACTAACGTGTCCTTGCTAGTCATCACAATGTGTCTGATTAAATGTTTCAACACAAGCATAGGCATCACGAGAACAGAAACCAGTTTTTTGTTTGCACAGCTAAATTGTATGATCGGACCATATATAGTAAATCCGTTTCTGCCTCCAGGGTGTATATAAACCCTATGCTTTGTAATAAAGTTAGAGTCTGTTGACGCATACTACCTGTCTTGTGTCTTATTCTCTCCGGGCCTGTATACTAAAGGATAGAAGAACCAGAAATCAGTGACGACAAGCTGGCGCCCGAACAGGGACCTGAGTTAATCTGTCCAGGGGTGCTCGACCGGTCCGAGATGTGGGACGAGCGAAGCTCTCTGTTGGTGATATATACAGCGCTAAGATAAGAATAACTGTTATATTCTACCTAAATTATATCACTACATAGAAGAGACTCCCTCACCCCCGAGCGGTCGGCTCCCAGGTAATTCACAGATTGTTGTCTGGCTCAGGTCCCTTTGAACCAGTAGAATCCCCTCAGATAAATTGTCAGTCCTGCCTTCTATCCTTTGGAAAAACTTAAGAATGACAGCATGGATCGGATGATTGTGTTGTGGGTGTGTCTCGGGATCGGTGTTTTTGGTCTGTTTTTCTGGTTGGCGTATAAGTCCTGGAGGGCAAGTAGTGGCGTGGTTCAGAAATCTTTGTGGCCCATTGTCTAAGTGATTGAGGAGTCTACTCTGAGTGAGGAGAACCGAAAGAATGGGGAACCAAAATGCCAAAGAAGGCGTTACAGCCAAAGACTTAGTAGTACGCAGAGAAGGGAAACAGGCACTGATTGGAATTGACAAAATATTGTGTAAGGCGGGAATGAATGATAATGGAGAGATGAACGGAGAGAAATGGAAATCCTTCTTTAACTCCTATCATGGATGGCTGAAAGATAAGGGTCTGTTGGAGACAGTGGATGTATGGATGAATGCATGCGCTCATTTTGAAGGAAGAATTGAAGAATTAGGAAACGGATGTTACAGACTGACAAAAACCGGAATGACAGATTTTCCTCCCTATCTGCCCCCGACGTCACCCCCACCCCAGTACCAGAATTCCCAGGAACCCAATTGCTGGGTTTGCCCCAGATGTGGACAGCAGAATCTCTTGACTGTAGATATCTGTGTGGCATGCGGAGGACCAAGACTCCACCCAGCTAGACTATTCCCAATGAGGACGGTAGTTGTGCCAGGAGCACCGGGAGCAGCAACAGCAGCAGTAGGGGACGCAGTTGTTCCAGGCCAAGAAGCCCGTACAATGTTAATGTATAGACCATGGAGTCCCTCAGAACAATTGGCGTTGATTTCCCAGTTGCCAGATCCGTCCCAGTCAATCAGATGGGTTTTGCCAGAATGATAAGAACCATACAGGATACGTACAATGCAACTAGGTTGGATTTACAAGGGGTAATTAAGGGAAAATTGGCAGATGAAGCCCGCTATGATAGGTTGACAGATGAAACGTACAAGCAGTATAACAATAGGACCGGACCCGAAGACGCAGAACCCAATAATGCAGCGGCTGGAGTCCTGAATTGGTAAAAGCATGTAAAGACAGGCAGGGAGAAAGGCAGGTTACACTAGAAGACCGAGTTCAGGGTAAGGAAGAGGACCCCAAAGACTACTTTTGGGCTCTAAGGAAGACTTGGTCGGAAATGGGGTTCATTCCTGAAAATAAGACTAATGAGAGGGTATTAGCAAGTGCTTTCATGAACGGACTAAAGAAAGAGATTGCAGAAAAGGTAAAAGCAAGTAAACCAGAGTGGAGATCAGTGAAGGCAGAGGATTTGGCCAAGATAGCTCAGGGGGCACAGCATGACATAATACAGGCAAAGAGAGCTGCCAGAATACATAGAGTAGAGACGACCCCCAGAAACAACAGAGGCAGAGGACGGACTGCAGGAGGGGGACAGAGACTATGTTACGGATGTAGAAAGCCAGGACATTTTAGAAAGGACTGTAGGACCAACCCGTATCCAGATGCTCAGAGTACGGGTCCTCCAGCCAACCAAACAACGCCCCCATAGGATGAGGGTAGCTTGCACATGAACTCCCTCATCTCCCTACCCCCAACTCCCAGTTGTATAGTGCAGGTGAACCTACCAGAGGGACATGAAATCGATTTCCAAGTAGATACGGGGGCCGACAATTCAGTAATTACGCGAGGTGATTGGCCGTACACTGACACTGATTTTTCACATCATGTCATTGCCACCCCTTTCAATTCCCCATCTGTCCTGCTCCCTGTCACTATAAAAATTCCCCTGCAAATTCAAGGAGCTACTGTACACAGCCAGCTCATGGTATCGCCCCGAGGCCAATGTAACCTTTTGGGAAACGATGTATTGTCTCAATTACAAGCACATATTGAATATCATCCTGATGGCACCGTCACCATGACCCCAGGTTTAAAACCAAGCACCCTTTGCAAAATAATGTCACTAGATATTGCCAGCATAGAAGAGACAAACGATTTTCCCCTGATATTGGAGCAGGCTGTACCCTACGACTTTTGAGCCTCAGATAACACAGATGTTGGTAGGTTAAGAGTTCAACCAGTAATGGTGAATCTAAAACCAGGAGCCATCTTGCCTCAACAGAAGCAATATCCCCTTAGCTCGGCTCAGGAGAATGCCATAGCCCAACAAGTCCAAAAATTACTACACAGGGGAGTCCTAGTCAAAACCCAGTCCCCTTGCAACACTCCCCTGTTCCCAGTAAAGAAAAAGAGCGTGCCAGGACAACCAGCCGCATATAGAATGGTCCATGACCTCCGGTTGGTTAACAAAGCCACAGAACTTCTAACACCAGTTGTGCCCAACCCGCATACTCTTCTGTCACAGATACCTTCTAACTCTCTTTGTTTTTCAGTGGTCGATTTGGCAAATGCATTTTTCAGTGTACCATTACATCCTGACTGCCAGTACCTGTTTGCTTTCACGTTCCAGGGCAGTCAATATACATGGACAGTGTTGCCACAGGGTGCCCAGAATTCACCCACAATGTACACTGCAAGTCTGCAGGAAATACTGGAGGGATGGTCTGAACCACATATCGTTGTTCTGCAATATGTCGATGACCTGCTCATTTGTGCCCCCTCCAGGAAACAATGTCATAACGCAACTATATTACTTATGTTGTTTCTCTATCACGCTGGCTGCAAGGCGTCGAAAGATAAGCTTCAGTTTTGTAAATCTTCAGTCACCTTTTTGGGACATTGCATTACACCAGGAGCCCGCCATTTGACAAATGCACGTAAACTAGCAGTACAGGCATTCACCGTCCACATTAATGTTGCAGCCCTCAGAACTTTTCTTGGACTCGTTTCCTATTGCAGACAGTGGATTCATGCCGTCTCTGTTTTAATGCAGCCCCTCTATGACTGTCTTACCCCAACACCTTTTGTACTAACACCAGAGGCAATAGACTGTTTTTATTCTCTCAAAAAACGTATTTTGGCCGCTCCAGCTTTGGGTACACCTAATTATGAGCTCTCATTTACTCTGTACCTTCACGAGCAAGCTGGACATGCAGCAGGAGTTTTAACTCAATCACATGGTGACAATCAGAGACCTGTTGCCTATTTTAGTGGCAGATTGGATGCGGTAGCCAGAGGTGCACCATCCTGTGTATGTGCTCTGCATGCTGTTGGACTGCTACTCCACAAATCTGCAGACATTGTTCTAGATCATCCGCTCACCGTGCTAACACCTCATGATGTCTACACTATATTGAATCAAGTGCAACCTGCTCACCTCTCAGCAGCACGTCATCTCAGGTTACAATGTGCACTGTTAATGCCTCCCAATGTTTCTTTACAGAGGTGTACTACTTTGAACCCAGCAACTTTGTTACCTCTCTCCGATCTGAAGGAGGGGTCAGGTACTGTGCTTTTTAAGGAAGATCCAAGAGAGGATGTTCCTCATGACTGTGTACAAATGATGGCACAAGAAACGGCAGGTTTACCTACTGTATTTGAACATGAATTACAAAATGCAGATTTTGAATTTTTTGTAGATGGATCCCGTCATCAGGACGATTCAGGTACTTTCCATACTGGATATGCAGTTGTCTCCCTCAATGCAGTAATCAAGGCAGAACCAATGATCCCACACCAATCGGCTCAAGAGGCCGAACTTAGGGCCCTAACCAAGGCCTGTAAATTAGCAGAAGGTAGTGTTGTTAACATTTACACGGATTCTAGGTACGCATTCGGTATAGCGCATGATTTTGGTCCAATATGGAAATCAAGAGGTTTCCTGACGGCAGCAGGACACCCCATAAAGAATGCTGATGCGGTCCAGCAGTTAATTGATGCGCTACAATTACCCAAACAAGTAGCTGTCATAAAGGTAAGAGCACATACCAGACGCACCGACCAGGTAAGCAGAGGTAATGCGATGGCAGAAGCAGCAGCAAAAACAGCAGCCTGCAAGCCACAACAAGGGTCAACAGTACGTCAGATAAGTGCCCCTAAAAACCCCTTTGTGTCAGAGGGCATCTTATCCCAAATGCAGGCTCAGGCTCTGAAGGAGGAGGTTGATAAGTGGTTGAAGGAAGGTGCATGCCTGAATGAAGCAAATGGGGTATGGGGGAAAGGGACACGATGATGCCTTCCAAGGGCACTGTACTCAGCGGCTGCCCAGATGCTACATGGGACGGTACACCAATCTAAAACGGCTGTGATGAATGTGATGCAGAAACATTGGGTGGCACCAGGATTCTCCACCTGTATTGAACAACTGATAAAAGGGTGCATGATATGTGCTACACATAATCAGGGTAGAGTAGTCAAAACACCACCCAAACACACCCCCCGGCCCCTCTATCCATTCCAGAGACTGCAAATTGATTGTATTCAGCTGCCGAAGTCAGGATCATGGGAATATGTGTTGGTCTGTATTGATTTGTTCTCAGGATGGCCAGAGGCTTTCCCGATTGCCAAAGCCACGGCTGCGGCAACCGCAAAGAAACTGCTTGCGGAGGTGGTCTGCAGGTATGGGGTACCAGAGGTAATTGAGAGTGACAGAGGTAAACACTTCAGGGGTGAAATAATGAATGAAGTCATGTCAGCTCTAGGAATTCAACAAGCATTCCATACCCCATATCACCACAAAGTAGTGGTAAAGTGGAAAGACTGAATGGGACATTGAAATTAAAAATTCAGAAAGCCATGGCTGAGACAGGAAAACCATGGCCGGATTGTTTATCGCTTGCTCTGTTTTCAGTAAGATACACGCCCAATAAAAAGACTGGACTCTCTCCATATGAGATATTGTTTGGCAACGTACCCAGCCTAGGGTGTTTCTATCCGCAACCATTAGAAATGAACAACCATGTGCTAAGTTCCTACGTAAGGGCTTTACACAAAAAGATCAAACAAATACATGATAATGTTTTCAGTTCTCTTCCAGATCCAGATCAAGACTCTAGCAGCCATACGCTGCAACCTGGAGACTGGTTGGTTATAAAAAGACACGTGAGGAAAAGCCTAGATCCACGGTTTGACGGACCCTTTCAAGCTCTGCTGACCACAAGCACAGCCGTTATGCTAGAGGGAAAAGAGGGCTGGATCCACGCGTCCCATTGCAAAAAGATACTAGGAGACCCAGCGGACAAAGAATGAAGACATTGTTTATACTTACCTGCATCCTTGCGACCACAGGTGCATGGACGTTAGGCACCACAGATGGAGATGACAATAGATTCATTAAACACCATCTTGCTCTAATCGATGGACTAAAGGAGCAAAACCAGACTACTTCTAATTGTTGGATATGTACACATGCCCCTGTGACGTCCACTAGCATACCCTTTCTCGCTGTCCCAGTCTCATGGGAAGAGATAAACTTTTGGGTGAACTGCTCAGATACTTTGGCTAATAATTCCACACAGAGATTAAGCTTTAAGATGAGGCCAACCTCAAGAACCAGGATTCCTGGTGGGCAAACACCTTTTCCTTTCTGAATCCCGCCAATTGGTTTAAAGGTATCGGTGGGTGGTTGGCTGGTATAGTGCAAGCTATTTTTCAAGTTTTGCTAATGTGTCTTGCGGTTTATTTGGTTTTTAAGCTTTTTCGAATGTGTATTCAGCGTTGTGCTAAAAGAAAAAGAAAATATAGAGATTCTTATTGATAAATGAAGGAACAAAAGGACGGAATGTTATAGCAGAAGATGAGGTCCCCCAAGTTCAAAGACCCCATCTATGCTATATAAGTCTGACGGTTACCTTAGGTCAAAAACAACAACTAAATGTTCCTTCCTTGTAGCAATAGAAACTAACGTGTCCTTGCTAGTCATCAGAATGTGTCTGATTAAATGTTTCAACACAAGCATAGGCATCACGAGAACAGAAACCAGTTTTTTGTTTGCACAGCTAAATTGTATGATCGGACCATATATGGTAAATCCGTTTCTGCCTCCAGGGTGTATATAAACCCTATGCTTTGTAATAAAGTTAGAGTCTGTTGACGCATACTACCTGTCTTGTGTCTTATTCTCTCCGGGCCTGTATACTAAAGGATAGAAGAACCAGAAAGCAGTGACGACAAGGGGATGTCGGTACTGTGGGAACATTGCAATGTGTGTGGGGGTATGGTGGTACTGTGAGAACATTATACGGTGTGTGGGGGGATGATTGTACTGTGGGAACATTATACTGTCTGCGTGGGGATAATGGTACTGTGGGAACATTATACTATCGGGGGATGGTGGTACTGTGGGAGTATTATACTATGTGAGGGATGGGGTACTGTGGGAGTATTATACTGTGTGGAAGAATGGCGGTATTGTGGGAGTATTATAATGTGTGGGGAAAAGCCGATACTGTGGGAACATTATACTGTGTGTGTGGGAAGTCTGTATTATGGGAACATTATATAGTATATGGGGGGATGGTGTTACTATGGGAACATTACACTGCGTGTGGGGGGACGGTGGTACTGTGGGAACATTATACTATATGGGGGGATGGTGGTACTGTGGGAACATAATACTGTGTTTGGTGGGATGGGGGTACAGTGGGAGTATTATACTATGGGGGGGATGAGGGTACTGTGGGAGTATTATACTATGTGAGTATTGCAATGTGTGTGGGGGGGGTGAGGGTACTGTGGGAGTATTGTAATGTGTGGGGGGATTGTGGTACTGTGGGAACGTTATAGCGTGTAGGGCCAAGAAAGGGGGCACTGTACTATGAGAGTATTATGTGTGCCATGTTGCTGTCTTTCATAGTTGGGTGATATGTATCTATCAGAGGAAAAGGAACTAAAAAAATGATGGATTCTTATAAAGTAGCAACACCAAAATAGTCTCAGCACTGAGGGGGTTAATGCGGCCTGCGCCAAGTAATGGGGGATCTCCACATACCTCCACCTGCAGAGCCGCCACCACATATATGGCTGTTCTGTGCGCACAGGACCTGTGATGAGGTCACAGGAGGGGAGGAGTCAGGGGTCACATGATCAGGGGCCTCAGTGGATGCAGGACTCTGCTGTGCTGGTTGTCATGGTGCTGGATGAGGGGAAGGTTATGTGTGGGGTCAGGAGGGGTTTACAGTGTGGTGAGCTCAGTATTATCTATATATTAATGCCCCATATAGCAGACGTCCGGTGACTGGTGATAATTCCCTCCTGTGTGGTGAGCTCAGTATTATCTATATATTAATGCCCCATATAGCAGCCGTCCGGTGACTGGTGATAATTCCCTCCTGTGTGGTGAGCTCAGTATTATCTATATATTAATGCCCCATATAGCAGACGTCCGGTGACTGGTGATAATTCCCTCCTGTGTGGTGAGCTCAGTATTATCTATATATTAATGCTGCCATATAGCAGCCGTCCGGTGACTGGTGATAATTCCCTCCTGTGTGGTGAGCTCAGTATTATCTATATATTAATGCCCCATATAGCAGACGTCCGGTGACTGGTGATAATTCCCTCCTGTGTGGTGAGCTCAGTATTATCTATATATTAATGCCCCATATAGCAGACGTCCGGTGACTGGTGATAATTCCCTCCTGTTTGGTGAGCTCAGTATTATCTATATATTAATGCCCCATATAGCAGACGTCCGGTGACTGGTGATAATTCCCTCCTGTGTGGTGAGCTCAGTATTATCTATATATTAATGCCGCCATATAGCAGACGTCCGGTGACTGGTGATAATTCCCTCCTGTGTGGTGAGCTCAGTATTATCTATATATTAATGCCCCATATAGCAGACGTCCGGTGACTGGTGATAATTCCCTCCTGTGTGGTGAGCTCAGTATTATCTATATATTAATGCCCCATATAGCAGACGTCCGGTGACTGGTGATAATTCCCTCCTGTGTGGTGAGCTCAGTATTATCTATATATTAATGCCGCCATATAGCAGACGTCCGGTGACTGGTGATAATTCCGTCCTGTGTGGTGAGCTCAGTATTATCTATATATTAATGCCCCATATAGCAGCCGTCCGGTGACTGGTGATAATTCCCTCCTGTGTGGTGAGCTCAGTATTATCTATATATTAATGTCCCATATAGCAGCCGTCCGGTGACTGGTGATGATTCCCTCCTGTGTGGTGAGCTCAGTATTATCTATATATTAATGCCCCATATAGCAGCCGTCCGGTGACTGGTGATGATTCCCTCCTGTGTGGTGAGCTCAGTATTATCTATATATTAATGCCCCATATAGCAGACGTCCGGTGACTGGTGATAATTCCCTCCTGTGTGGTGAACTCAGTATTATCTATATATTAATGCCCCATATAGCAGCCGTCCGGTGACTGGTGATGATTCCCTCCTGTGTGGTGAGCTCAGTATTATCTATATATTAATGCCCCATATAGCAGACGTCCGGTGACTGGTGATAATTCCCTCCTGTGTGGTGAGCTCAGTATTATCTATATATTAATGCTGCCATATAGCAGCCGTCCGGTGACTGGTGATAATTCCCTCCTGTGTGGTGAGCTCAGTATTATCTATATATTAATGCCCCATATAGCAGCCGTCCGGTGACTGGTGATAATTCCCTCCTGTGTGGTGAGCTCAGTATTATCTATATATTAATGCCCCATATAGCAGACGTCCAGTGACTGGTGATAATTCCCTCCTGTGTGGTGAGCTCAGTATTATCTATATATTAATGCCCCATATAGCAGCCGTCCGGTGACTGGTGATAATTCCCTCCTGTGTGGTGAGCTCAGTATTATCTATATATTAATGCCCCATATAGCAGACGTCCGGTGACTGGTGATAATTCCCTCCTGTGTGGTGAGCTCAGTATTATCTATATATTAATGCTGCCATATAGCAGCCGTCCGGTGACTGGTGATAATTCCCTCCTGTGTGGTGAGCTCAGTATTATCTATATATTAATGCCCCATATAGCAGCCGTCCGGTGACTGGTGATGATTCCCTCCTGTGTGGTGAGCTCAGTATTATCTATATATTAATGCCGCCATATAGCAGGCGTCCGGTGACTGGTTATAATTCCCTCCTGTGTGGTGAGCTCAGTATTATCTATATATTAATGCCGCCATATAGCAGGCGTCCGGTGACTGGTGATAATTCCCTCCTGTGTGGTGAGCTCAGTATTATCTATATATTAATGCCGCCATATAGCAGGCGTCCGGTGACTGGTGATAATTCCCTCCTGTGTGGTGAGCTCAGTATTATCTATATATTAATGCTGCCATATAGCAGCCGTCCGGTGACTGGTGATAATTCCCTCCTGTGTGGTGAGCTCAGTATTATCTATATATTAATGCCGCCATATAGCAGCCGTCCGGTGACTGGTGATAATTACCTCCTGTGTGGTGAGCTCAGTATTATCTATATATTAATGCCCCATATAGCAGCCGTCCGGTGAATGGTGATAATTCCCTCCTGTGTGGTGAGCTCAGTATTATCTATATATTAATGCCGCCATATAGCAGACGTCCGGTGACTGGTGATAATTCCCTCCTGTGTGGTGAGCTCAGTATTATCTATATATTAATGCCGCCATATAGCAGCCGTCCGGTGACTGGTGATAATTCCCTCCTGTGTGGTGAGCTCAGTATTATCTATATATTAATGCCCCATATAGCAGCCGTCCGGTGACTGGTGATAATTCCCTCCTGTGTGGTGAGCTCAGTATTATCTATATATTAATGCCTCATATAGCAGCCGTCCGGTGACTGGTGATAATTCCCTCCTGTGTGGTGAGCTCAGTATTATCTATATATTAATGCCGCCATATAGCAGACGTCCGGTGACTGGTGATAATTCCCTCCTGTGTGGTGAGCTCAGTATTATCTATATATTAATGCCCCATATAGCAGACGTCCGGTGACTGGTGATAATTCCCTCCTGTGTGGTGAGCTCAGTATTATCTATATATTAATGCCCCATATAGCAGACGTCCGGTGACTGGTGATAATTCCCTCCTGTGTGGTGAGCTCAGTATTATCTATATATTAATGCCCCATATAGCAGCCGTCCGGTGACTGGTGATAATTCCCTCCTGTGTGGTGAGCTCAGTATTATCTATATATTAATGCCCCATATAGCAGCCGTCCGGTGACTGGTGATAATTCCCTCCTGTGTGGTGAGCTCAGTATTATCTATATATTAATGCCCCATATAGCAGCCGTCCGGTGACTGGTGATAATTCCCTCCTGT
Organism: Phyllobates terribilis; assembly: GCF_046119375.1. NCBI lineage: Eukaryota > Metazoa > Chordata > Amphibia > Anura > Dendrobatidae > Phyllobates > Phyllobates terribilis. Next base: position 32,134,532 of record NW_027362765.1, on the reverse strand, counting down.
GTGGTGAGCTCAGTATTATCTATATATTAATGCCCCATATAGCAGACGTCCGGTGACTGGTGATAATTCCCTCCTGTGTGGTGAGCTCAGTATTATCTATATGTTAATGCCGCCATATAGCAGACGTCCGGTGACTGGTGATAATTCCCTCCTGTGTGGTGAGCTCAGTATTATCTATATATTAATGCTGCCATATAGCAGACGTCCGGTGACTGGTGATAATTCCCTCCTGTGTGGTGAGCTCAGTATTATCTATATATTAATGCCCCATATAGCAGCCGTCCGGTGACTGGTGATAATTCCCTCCTGTGTGGTGAGCTCAGTATTATCTATATATTAATGCCGCCATATAGCAGACGTCCGGTGACTGGTGATAATTCCCTCCTGTGTGGTGAGCTCAGTATTATCTATATATTAATGCCGTCATATAGCAGCCGTCCGGTGACTGGTGATAATTCCCTCCTGTGTGGTGAGCTCAGTATTATCTATATATTAATGCCCCATATAGCAGCCGTCCGGTGACTGGTGATGATTCCCTCCTGTGTGGTGAGCTCAGTATTATCTATATATTAATGCCCCATATAGCAGACGTCCGGTGACTGGTGATAATTCCCTCCTGTGTGGTGAGCTCAGTATTATCTATATATTAATGCCCCATATAGCAGACGTCCGGTGACTGGTGATAATTCCCTCCTGTGTGGTGAGCTCAGTATTATCTATATATTAATGCCCCATATAGCAGACGTCCGGTGACTGGTGATAATTCCCTCCTGTGTGGTGAGCTCAGTATTATCTATATATTAATGCCGCCATATAGCAGACGTCCGGTGACTGGTGATAATTCCCTCCTGTGTGGTGAGCTCAGTATTATCTATATATTAATGCCCCCATATAGCAGACGTCCGGTGACTGGTGATAATTCCCTCCTGTGTGGTGAGCTCAGTATTATCTATATATTAATGCCGCCATATAGCAGCCGTCCGGTGACTGGTGATAATTCCCTCCTGTGTGGTGAGCTCAGTATTACCTATATATTAATGCCGCCATATAGCAGACGTCCGGTGACTGGTGATAATTCCCTCCTGTGTGGTGAGCTCAGTATTATCTATATATTAATGCCGTCATATAGCAGCCGTCCGGTGACTGGTGATAATTCCCTCCTGTGTGGTGAGCTCAGTATTATCTATATATTAATGCCCCATATAGCAGCCGTCCGGTGACTGGTGATGATTCCCTCCTGTGTGGTGAGCTCAGTATTATCTATATATTAATGCCCCATATAGCAGACGTCCGGTGACTGGTGATAATTCCCTCCTGTGTGGTGAGCTCAGTATTATCTATATATTAATGCCGCCATATAGCAGCCGTCCGGTGACTGGTGATAATTCCCTCCTGTGTGGTGAGCTCAGTATTATCTATATATTAATGCCCCATATAGCAGACGTCCGGTGACTGGTGATAATTCCCTCCTGTGTGGTGAGCTCAGTATTATCTATATATTAATACCCCATATAGCAGCCGTCCGGTGACTGGTGATAATTCCCTCCTGTGTGGTGAGCTCAGTATTATCTATATATTAATGCCCCATATAGCAGACGTCCGGTGACTGGTGATAATTCCCTCCTGTGTGGTGAGCTCAGTATTATCTATATATTAATGCCCCATATAGCAGGCGTCCGGTGACTGGTGATAATTCCCTCCTGTGTGGTGAGCTCAGTATTATATATATATTAATGCTGCCATATAGCAGACGTCCGGTGACTGGTGATAATTCCCTCCTGTGTGGTGAGCTCAGTATTATCTATATATTAATGCCCCATATAGCAGACGTCCGGTGACTGGTGATAATTCCCTCCTGTGTGGTGAGCTCAGTATTATCTATATATTAATGCCCCATATAGCAGACGTCCGGTGACTGGTGATAAATCCCTCCTGTGTGGTGAGCTCAGTATTATCTATATATTAATGCTGCCATATAGAAGACGTCCGGTGACTGGTGATAATTCCCTCCTGTGTGGTGAGCTCAGTATTATCTATATATTAATGCCCCATATAGCAGCCGTCCGGTGACTGGTGATAATTCCCTCCTGTGTGGTGAGCTCAGTATTATCTATATATTAATGCCCCATATAGCAGCCGTCCGGTGACTGGTGATAATTCCCTCCTGTGTGGTGAGCTCAGTATTATCTATATATTAATGCCGCCATATAGCAGACGTCCGGTGACTGGTGATAATTCCCTCCTGTGTGGTGAGCTCAGTATTATCTATATATTAATGCCCCCATATAGCAGCCGTCCGGTGACTGGTGATAATTCCCTCCTGTGTGGTGAGCTCAGTATTATCTATATATTAATGCCCCATATAGCAGCCGTCCGGTGACTGGTGATGATTCCCTCCTGTGTGGTGAGCTCAGTATTATCTATATATTAATGCCCCATATAGCAGACGTCCGGTGACTGGTGATAATTCCCTCCTGTGTGGTGAGCTCAGTATTATCTATATATTAATACCCCATATAGCAGCCGTCCGGTGACTGGTGATAATTCCCTCCTGTGTGGTGAGCTCAGTATTATCTATATATTAATGCCCCATATAGCAGACATCCGGTGACTGGTGATAATTCCCTCCTGTGTGGTGAGCTCAGTATTATCTATATATTAATGCCCCATATAGCAGACGTCCGGTGACTGGTGATAATTCCCTCCTGTGTGGTGAGCTCAGTATTATCTATATATTAATGCCCCATATAGCAGGCGTCCGGTGACTGGTGATAATTCCCTCCTGTGTGGTGAGCTCAGTATTATCTATATATTAATGCTGCCATATAGCAGACGTCCGGTGACTGGTGATAATTCCCTCCTGTGTGGTGAGCTCAGTATTATCTATATATTAATGCCCCATATAGCAGACGTCCGGTGACTGGTGATAATTCCCTCCTGTGTGGTGAGCTCAGTATTATCTATATATTAATGCCCCATATAGCAGACGTCCGGTGACTGGTGATAATTCCCTCCTGTGTGGTTAGCTCAGTATTATCTATATATTAATGCTGCCATATAGAAGACGTCCGGTGACTGGTGATAATTCCCTCCTGTGTGGTGAGCTCAGTATTATCTATATATTAATGCCCCATATAGCAGCCGTCCGGTGACTGGTGATAATTCCCTCCTGTGTGGTGAGCTCAGTATTATCTATATATTAATGCCCCATATAGCAGCCGTCCGGTGACTGGTGATAATTCCCTCCTGTGTGGTGAGCTCAGTATTATCTATATATTAATGCCGCCATATAGCAGACGTCCGGTGACTGGTGATAATTCCCTCCTGTGTGGTGAGCTCAGTATTATCTATATATTAATGCCCCCATATAGCAGCCGTCCGGTGACTGGTGATAATTCCCTCCTGAGTGGTGAGCTCAGTATTATCTATATATTAATGCCCCATATAGCAGACATCCGGTGACTGGTGATAATTCCCTCCTGTGTGGTGAGCTCAGTATTATCTATATATTAATGTCCCATATAGCAGGCGTCCGGTGACTGGTGATAATTCCCTCCTGTGTGGTGAGCTCAGTATTATCTATATATTAATGCCCCATATAGCAGACGTCCGGTGACTGGTGATAATTCCCTCCTGTGTGGTGAGCTCAGTATTATCTATATATTAATGCCCCATATAGCAGACGTCCGGTGACTGGTGATAATTCCCTCCTGTGTGGTGAGCTCAGTATTATCTATATATTAATGCCCCATATAGCAGACGTCCGGTGACTGGTGATAATTCCCTCCTGTGTGGTGAGCTCAGTATTATCTATATATTAATGCTGCCATATAGCAGACGTCCGGTGACTGGTGATAATTCCCTCCTGTGTGGTGAGCTCAGTATTATCTATATATTAATGCCACCATATAGCAGACGTCCGGTGACTGGTGATGATTCCCTCCTGTGTGGTGAGCTCAGTATTATCTATATATTAATGCCGCCATATAGCAGCCGTCCGGTGACTGGTGATAATTCCCTCCTGTGTGGTGAGCTCAGTATTATCTATATATTAATGCTGCCATATAGCAGACGTCCGGTGACTGGTGATAATTCCCTCCTATGTGGTGAGCTCAGTATTATCTATATATTAATGCCGCCATATAGCAGCCGTCCGGTGACTGGTGATGATTCCCTCCTGTGTGGTGAGCTCAGTATTATCTATATATTAATGCTGCCATATAGCAGACGTCCGGTGACTGGTGATAATTCCCTCCTGTGTGGTGAGCTCAGTATTATCTATATATTAATGCCCCATATAGCAGCCGTCCGGTGACTGGTGATAATTCCCTCCTGTGTGGTGAGCTCAGTATTATCTATATATTAATGCCGCCATATAGCAGACGTCCGGTGACTGGTGATGATTCCCTCCTGTGTGGTGAGCTCTGTATTATCTATATATTAATGCCACCATATAGCAGACGTCCGGTGACTGGTGATGATTCCCTCCTGTGTGGTGAGCTCAGTATTATCTATATATTAATGCCGCCATATAGCAGACATCCGGTGACTGGTGATAATTCCCTCCTGTGTGGTGAGCTCAGTATTATCTATATATTAATGCCACCATATAGCAGACGTCCGGTGACTGGTGATAATTCCCTCCTGTGTGGTGAGCTCAGTATTATCTATATATTAATGTCCCATATAGCAGCCGTCCGGTGACTGGTGATAATTCTCTCCTGTGTGGTGAGCTCAGTATTATCTATATATTAATGCTGCCATATAGCAGCCGTCCGGTGACTAGTGATAATTCCCTCCTGTGTGGTGAGCTCAGTATTATCTATATATAGATAATATAGATAATATATCCCATATAGCAGCCGTCCGGTGACTGGTGATAATTCCCTCCTGTGTGGTGAGCTCAGTATTATCTATATATTAATGTCCCATATAGCAGCCGTCCGGTGACTAGTGATAATTCCCTCCTGTGTGGTGAGCTCAGTATTATCTATGTATTAATGCCCCATATAGCAGCCGTCCGGTGACTGGTGATAATTCCCTCCTGTGTGGTGAGCTCAGTATTATCTATATATTAATGCTGCCATATAGCAGCCGTCCGGTGACTGGTGATAATTCCCTCCTGTGTGGTGAGCTCAGTATTATCTATATATTAATGCCCCATATAGCAGCCGTCCGGTGACTGGTGATAATTCCCTCCTGTGTGGTGAGCTCAGTATTATCTATATATTAATGCCACCATATAGCAGCCGTCCGGTGACTGGTGATAATTCCCTCCTGTGTGGTGAGCTCAGTATTATCTATATATTAATGCCCCATATAGCAGCCGTCCGGTGACTGGTGATAATTCCCTCCTGTGTGGTGAGCTCAGTATTATCTATATATTAATGCCCCATATAGCAGCCGTCCGGTGACTGGTGATAATTCCCTCCTGTGTGGTGAGCTCAGTATTATCTATATATTAATGCCCCATATAGCAGACGTCCGGTGACTGGTGATAATTCCCTCCTGTGTGGTGAGCTCAGTATTATCTATATATTAATGCCCCATATAGCAGACGTCCGGTGACTGGTGATAATTCCCTCCTGTGTGGTGAGCTCAGTATTATCTATATATTAATGCCACCATATAGCAGCCGTCCGGTGACTGGTGATAATTCCCTCCTGTGTGGTGAGCTCAGTATTATCTATATATTAATGCCCCATATAGCAGCCGTCCGGTGACTGGTGATAATTCCCTCCTGTGTGGCGAGCTCAGTATTATCTATATATTAATGCCCCATATAGCAGGCGTCCGGTGACTGGTGATAATTCCCTCCTGTGTGGTGAGCTCAGTATTATCTATATATTAATGCCCCATATAGCAGACGTCCGGTGACTGGTGATAATTCCCTCCTGTGTGGTGAGCTCAGTATTATCTATATATCAATGCCCCATATAGCAGCCGTCCGGTGACTGGTGATAATTCCCTCCTGTGTGGTGAGCTCAGTATTATCTATATATTAATGCCCCATATAGCAGACGTCCGGTGACTGGTGATAATTCCCTCCTGTGTGGTGAGCTCAGTATTATCTATATATCAATGCCCATATAGCAGACGTCCGGTGACTGGTGATAATTCCCTCCTGTGTGGTGAGCTCAGTATTATCTATATATTAATGCCGCCATATAGCAGCCGTCCGGTGACTGGTGATAATTCCCTCCTGTGTGGTGAGCTCAGTATTATCTATATATTAATGCCCCATATAGCAGCCGTCCGGTGACTGGTGATAATTCCCTCCTGTGTGGTGAGCTTAGTATTATCTATATATTAATGCCCCATATAGCAGCCGTCCGGTGACTGGTGATAATTCCCTCCTGTGTGGTGAGCTTAGTATTATCTATATATTAATGCCCATATAGCAGCCGTCCGGTGACTGGTGATAATTCCCTCCTGTGTGGTGAGCTTAGTATTATCTATATATTAATGCCCCATATAGCAGACGTCCGGTGACTGGTGATAATTCCCTCCTGTGTGGTGAGCTCAGTATTATCTATATATTAATGCCCCATATAGCAGACGTCCGGTGACTGGTGATAATTCCCTCCTGTGTGGTGAGCTCAGTATTATCTATATATTAATGCCCCATATAGCAGACGTCCGGTGACTGGTGATAATTCCCTCCTGTGTGGTGAGCTCAGTATTATCTATATATTAATGCCGCCATATAGCAGCCGTCCGGTGACTGGTGATAATTCCCTCCTGTGTGGTGAGCTCAGTATTATCTATATATTAATGCCCCATATAGCAGCCGTCCGGTGACTGGTGATAATTCCCTCCTGTGTGGTGAGCTCAGTATTATCTATATATTAATGCTGCCATATAGCAGACGTCCGGTGACTGGTGATAATTCCCTCCTGTGTGGTGAGCTCAGTATTATCTATATATTAATGCCCCATATAGCAGACGTCCGGTGACTGGTGATAATTCCCTCCTGTGTGGTGAGCTCAGTATTATCTATATATCAATGCCCCATATAGCAGACGTCCGGTGACTGGTGATAATTCCCTCCTGTGTGGTGAGCTCAGTATTATCTATATATTAATGCCGCCATATAGCAGCCGTCCGGTGACTGGTGATAATTCCCTCCTGTGTGGTGAGCTCAGTATTATCTATATATTAATGCCCCATATAGCAGCCGTCCGGTGACTGGTGATAATTCCCTCCTGTGTGGTGAGCTTAGTATTATCTATATATTAATGCCCCATATAGCAGCCGTCCGGTGACTGGTGATAATTCCCTCCTGTGTGGTGAGCTTAGTATTATCTATATATTAATGCCCCATATAGCAGCCGTCCGGTGACTGGTGATAATTCCCTCCTGTGTGGTGAGCTTAGTATTATCTATATATTAATGCCCCATATAGCAGACGTCCGGTGACTGGTGATAATTCCCTCCTGTGTGGTGAGCTCAGTATTATCTATATATTAATGCCCCATATAGCAGACGTCCGGTGACTGGTGATAATTCCCTCCTGTGTGGTGAGCTCAGTATTATCTATATATTAATGCCCCATATAGCAGACGTCCGGTGACTGGTGATAATTCCCTCCTGTGTGGTGAGCTCAGTATTATCTATATATTAATGCCGCCATATAGCAGCCGTCCGGTGACTGGTGATAATTCCCTCCTGTGTGGTGAGCTCAGTATTATCTATATATTAATGCCCCATATAGCAGCCGTCCGGTGACTGGTGATAATTCCCTCCTGTGTGGTGAGCTCAGTATTATCTATATATTAATGCTGCCATATAGCAGACGTCCGGTGACTGGTGATAATTCCCTCCTGTGTGGTGAGCTCAGTATTATCTATATATTAATGCCACCATATAGCAGACGTCCGGTGACTGGTGATGATTCCCTCCTGTGTGGTGAGCTCAGTATTATCTATATATTAATGCCGCCATATAGCAGCCGTCCGGTGACTGGTGATAATTCCCTCCTGTGTGGTGAGCTCAGTATTATCTATATATTAATGCTGCCATATAGCAGACGTCCGGTGACTGGTGATAATTCCCTCCTGTGTGGTGAGCTCAGTATTATCTATATATTAATGCCGCCATATAGCAGACGTCCGGTGACTGGTGATAATTCCCTCCTATGTGGTGAGCTCAGTATTATCTATATATTAATGCCGCCATATAGCAGACGTCCGGTGACTGGTGATAATTCCCTCCTGTGTGGTGAGCTCAGTATTATCTATATATTAATGCCACCATATAGCAGACGTCCGGTGACTGGTGATGATTCCCTCCTGTGTGGTGAGCTCAGTATTATCTATATATTAATGCTGCCATTTAGCAGCCGTCCGGTGACTGGTGATAATTCCCTCCTGTGTGGTGAGCTCAGTATTATCTATATATTAATGCCCCATATAGCAGCCGTCCGGTGACTGGTGATAATTCCCTCCTGTGTGGTGAGCTCAGTATTATCTATATATTAATGCCCCATATAGCAGACGTCCGGTGACTGGTGATAATTCCCTCCTGTGTGGTGAGCTCAGTATTATCTATATATTAATGCCCCATATAGCAGACGTCCGGTGACTGGTGATAATTCCCTCCTGTGTGGTGAGCTCAGTATTATCTATATATTAATGTCCATATAGCAGCCGTCCGGTGACTGGTGATAATTCTCTCCTGTGTGGTGAGCTCAGTATTATCTATATATTAATGCCCCATATAGCAGCCGTCCGGTGACTGGTGATAATTCCCTCCTGTGTGGTGAGCTCAGTATTATCTATATATTAATGCCACCATATAGCAGCCGTCCGGTGACTGGTGATAATTCCCTCCTGTGTGGTGAGCTCAGTATTATCTATATATTAATGCCCCATATAGCAGCCGTCCGGTGACTGGTGATAATTCCCTCCTGTGTGGTGAGCTCAGTATTATCTATATATTAATGCCCCATATAGCAGACGTCGGTGACTGGTGATAATTCCCTCCTGTGTGGTGAGCTCAGTATTATCTATATATTAATGCCCCATATAGCAGACGTCCGGTGACTGGTGATAATTCCCTCCTGTGTGGTGAGCTCAGTATTATCTATATATTAATGCCCCATATAGCAGACGTCCGGTGACTGGTGATAATTCCCTCCTGTGTGGTGAGCTCAGTATTATCTATATATTAATGCCCCATATAGCAGACGTCCGGTGACTGGTGATAATTCCCTCCTGTGTGGTGAGCTCAGTATTATCTATATATTAATGCCCCATATAGCAGCCGTCCGGTGACTGGTGATAATTCCCTCCTGTGTGGTGAGCTCAGTATTATCTATATATTAATGCCCCATATAGCAGCCGTCCGGTGACTGGTGATAATTCCCTCCTGTGTGGCGAGCTCAGTATTATCTATATATTAATGCCCCATATAGCAGGCGTCCGGTGACTGGTGATAATTCCCTCCTGTGTGGTGAGCTCAGTATTATCTATATATTAATGCCCCATATAGCAGACGTCCGGTGACTGGTGATAATTCCCTCCTGTGTGGTGAGCTCAGTATTATCTATATATCAATGCCCCATATAGCAGCCGTCCGGTGACTGGTGATAATTCCCTCCTGTGTGGTGAGCTCAGTATTATCTATATATTAATGCCCCATATAGCAGACGTCCGGTGACTGGTGATAATTCCCTCCTGTGTGGTGAGCTCAGTATTATCTATATATTAATGCCCCATATAGCAGCCGTCCGGTGACTGGTGATAATTCCCTCCTGTGTGGTGAGCTCAGTATTATCTATATATTAATGCCCCATATAGCAGCCGTCCGGTGACTGGTGATAATTCTCTCCTGTGTGGTGAGCTCAGTATTATCTATATATTAATGCCCCATATAGCAGCCGTCCGGTGACTGGTGATAATTCCCTCCTGTGTGGTGAGCTCAGTATTATCTATATATTAATGCCCCATATAGCAGCCGTCCGGTGACTGGTGATAATTCCCTCCTGTGTGGTGAGATCAGTATTATCTATATATTAATGCTGCCATATAGCAGACGTCCGGTGACTGGTGATGATTCCCTCCTGTGTGGTGAGCTCAGTATTATCTATATATTAATGCACCATATAGCAGCCGTCCGGTGACTGGTGATAATTCCCTCCTGTGTGGTGAGATCAGTATTATCTATATATTAATGCCCCATATAGCAGACGTCCAGTGACTGGTGATAATTCCCTCCTGTGTGGTGAGCTCAGTATTATCTATATATTAATGCTGCCATATAGCAGACGTCCGGTGACTGGTGATGATTCCCTCCTGTGTGGTGAGATCAGTATTATCTATATATTAATGCCCCATATAGCAGACGTCCGGTGACTGGTGATGATTCCCTCCTGTGTGGTGAGCTCAGTATTATCTATATATTAATGCCGCCATATAGCAGACGTCCGGTGACTGGTGATAATTCCCTCCTGTGTGGTGAGCTCAGTATTATCTATATATTAATGCCCCATATAGCAGCCGTCCGGTGACTGGTGATAATTCCCTCCTGTGTGGTGAGCTCAGTATTATCTATATATTAATGCCCCATATAGCAGCCGTCCGGTGACTGGAGATAATTCCCTCCTGTGTGGTGAGCTCAGTATTATCTATATATTAATGCCCCATATAGCAGCCGTCCGGTGACTGGTGATAATTCCCTCCTGTGTGGTGAGCTCAGTATTATCTATATATTAATGCCCCATATAGCAGCCATCCGGTGACTGGTGATAATTCCCTCCTGTGTGGTGAGCTCAGTATTATCTATATATTAATGCCTCATATAGCAGACGTCCGGTGACTGGTGATAATTCCCTCCTGTGTGGTGAGCTCAGTATTATCTATATATTAATGCCCCATATAGCAGACGTCCGGTGACTGGTGATAATTCCCTCCTGTGTGGTGAGCTCAGTATTATCTATATATTAATGCCCCATATAGCAGACGTCCGGTGACTGGTGATAATTCCCTCCTGTGTGGTGAGCTCAGTATTATCTATATATTAATGCCCCATATAGCAGACGTCCGGTGACTGGTGATAATTCCCTCCTGTGTGGTGAGCTCAGTATTATCTATATATTAATGCTGCCATATAGCAGCCGTCCGGTGACTGGTGATAATTCCCTCCAGTGTGGTGAGCTCAGTATTATCTATATATTAATGCCCCATATAGCAGACGTCCGGTGACTGGTGATGATTCCCTCCTGTGTGGTGAGCTCAGTATTATCTATATATTAATGCCTCATATAGCAGACGTCCGGTGACTGGTGATAATTCCCTCTGTGTGGTGAGCTCAGTATTATCTATATATTAATGCCGCCATATAGCAGACGTCCGGTGACTGGTGATAATTCCCTCCTGTGTGGTGAGCTCAGTATTATCTATATATTAATGCCGCCATATAGCAGCCGTCCGGTGACTGGTGATAATTCCCTCCTGTGTGGTGAGCTCAGTATTATCTATATATTAATGCCCCATATAGCAGCCGTCCGGTGACTGGTGATAATTCCCTCCTGTGTGGTGAGCTCAGTATTATCTATATATTAATGCCCCATATAGCAGCCGTCCGGTGACTGGTGATAATTCCCTCCTGTGTGGTGAGCTCAGTATTATCTATATATTAATGCCCCATATAGCAGCCGTCCGGTGACTGGTGATAATTCCCTCCTGTGTGGTGAGCTCAGTATTATCTATATATTAATGCCCCATATAGCAGACGTCCGGTGACTGGTGATGATTCCCTCCTGTGTGGTGAGCTCAGTATTATCTATATATTAATGCCCCATATAGCAGCCGTCCGGTGACTGGTGATAATTCCCTCCTGTGTGGTGAGCTCAGTATTATCTATATATTAATGCCCCATATAGCAGACGTCCGGTGACTGGTGATAATTCCCTCCTGTGTGGTGAGCTCAGTATTATCTATATATTAATGCCCCATATAGCAGCCGTCCGGTGACTGGTGATAATTCCCTCCTGTGTGGTGAGCTCAGTATTATCTATATATTAATGCCCCATATAGCAGACGTCCGGTGACTGGTGATAATTCCCTCCTGTGTGGTGAGCTCAGTATTATCTATATATTAATGCCGCCATATAGCAGCCGTCCGGTGACTGGTGATAATTCCCTCCTGTGTGGTGAGCTCAGTATTATCTATATATTAATGCCCATATAGCAGACGTCCGGTAGTGAGCTCAGTATTATCTATATATTAATGCCCATATAGCAGACGTCCGGTGACTGGTGATAATTCCCTCCTGTGTGGTGAGCTCAGTATT